>NC_134708.1:39779573-39950073 GCF_043290135.1 Rhipicephalus microplus
GGCTCTGTCACGCTATGGAGCATAAAGGGATACCGAGGAGAGCAGGGGGGGCTGGAGTGGGGGAGTCTGCGTTGCTGGTGCAGCGATTGCAAACTTGGATCAAAGAGGGCGCAGTCAGGTGTGATTTTTCAACAGCTAGACATCAGTAGGCGGCTCCTACCCTTGTACGCGTTCTGTGCTCTCACTGCTTACCTCGTGTTAGGCAACAAACAGCACGAAAACTGCTTACCTTCCTGGAGGGCGCATAATCTCTAATGTCAGCATTTTACAGTGTTATACTAGAACGGATCTCATCGCTAGCTGCTAGCTTTCCTTCGAATTCCATTCCAGTTTGTTGCTATTACATTCATTGGTTTGCCTTTGCTGCGAAATTGTCTTTTCTTTTTTTTTTTGTGCTGTGTACTGAGCGGTGGCTCCCCACCCGCACCGCGGTAATGGCTGGGCATGTTTATTGCTAGACCATCTGATAATAAAACCTGTACCATTAGAAAATAAAATTATCAATGATTACGATGCTCACTATTGCTAAATGCAAAGCAGCTGTGTGCTTAAATTTCACGGCTACTTTGGTGGCGGCAACAATAAGCTCCAGCCTCGATGACGCAAACACCTCTGCCTCGGTGGCACGGATTGCAAATACTGTGTCGCCTTGGCGTAGTGTCGTGGGGCGCTCTATTTTCCTCCTCATCCCTTCACTGTCCTCTTCTTGTTTGCTTGCATCTGCCACTGTGTTCATTTTCTCGGTTACGATGGATGAGGCACACTGGCGCTCAATACAGTAATCAATCGCTAATGACTGCACTGTAAAAAAAGCAATTATCAACTGTTATGTCACAAAAAAAAGCATATTTCTTTAAGATATGTAGGAACAGATGCACCCACAGTTTGACAATGCCCAGGTTTATGTACTTTGCCTGTTGAGATTGTGTTAAGTGAATTTCGCAGAGGGACTGTGATAATGTGTGTGGTTCTCTATACTTGTGTTCCTTTGAAGTGTAAGCATTACCTGCAAGTCAATACTTGTCTGCATTCACCTTCTCTGCAATCCTTTTTTTTTTGCATTTTCCTGTTAAACTGAACTCAATCGTATTTTGAGCTAGAGTGAAGTTGCAGCATCAATACCATGCAAGATCTGTAACAGTGCGAAAGACTAGCCCATCTGTTGCTATAATCTGAAGGTTGCTTTTTTTAGCTCACCACTAGCTTAAGTAATGCTCAGGTGTTCCAGGGAATAAATCTGGCGGAGAGGAATTAAAGCAACTGTAGTGTTTGTTATTAGGACATTATTGTCACCAACACTGTGGGGACCATGACCTGGCAGCCAGCAAAATAGATAGTGACTGCACGGATATTTTTTTTTTCACCTTGAAATCAGTTAAGTAATGACTTCAAACCACAATTTAATGCTCGGCACTGCATGCGGGTTAGGGGGAGACAGAAGGTTAGGTGGGCAGATGAGATTAAGAAGTTTGCGGGTATAAATTGGCAGCAGCAAGCACAGGACCGGGTTAACTGGCGGAATATGGGAGAGGCCTTTGTCCTGCAGTGGACGTAGTCAGGCTGATGATGATGATGACTGCATGCATAGCGACCTGAAGTACTAGCTTGACTAACGTTAGGCTACTTTTACAGGCTATGCTTCGTGCATATTCAAGACTATTCTGTATGCTCTACTGAGCAGTGGCTTCTTTTCACAACTGCCCAGCAAAGGTTGGCCAGGGTTCATTCAGGCAACGTGCTTGAAGCATAGCATTATGGGGAGCATACAGCCGTTCCATGGTACATGCATGGTTGATACTAGCGACTGGCGTGGTGGTAGTACAGATGCTAATCCACTGCATGTATGTCTGCATACGACAGTTTGAATTTAACTCATGCATTTCTTCTTTTTAACATCTTCAGTATCTGTCCTTTGGTCCTTACCTGGTGTCCTCGCGCCAGAACCACATGTCAACCATTCAGTTCCGTTGGTCGAAATCTCACGACCCTGATGCCAGTCACCACACCCACTGTCAGGTAAGCCTCCCTAATTACCCAACAACCCATTAGATACACAGTTGTCACTATAAATAGGTTAAAACAATATTGATTTAGCACAGCTTCTCAGCGTGGCTGCACTGAATGTGAGGGGGATTTCGGCCTTTAGATTCCTATTTAGTTGCCGTCTTGGTCACCTTTTGTCTAAGAGTAAATATATTCTGGATGTGGCCTCATGTCTGAGCTACATGCAACATTATTGGCAGAGGTGGATGTTCCCTTTACCCACACTGTAGCTTTGCACTGTTTCAGAACTGACAGTCCCACTTTGGGTCATGTCGGCAATGATTGCAGCGCCAACCTCTCCACTTGAGGCCTTCACGGCCGATATGCATCGTGTGGCAATTTTTCCGTTTTTTGTCAACTACGATATCTGCTACTCATTTGTTCCCTGACCAATTCTGCTATACTCTAGTCTCTTAATATCACTCTTATAATTTTGCATTTTGTTGCATGCTGTGTGGTACTGAACTTGTTCTCTAAATGCTTTGTTGTCCTCCACATTTCAACACCACGTGTTAGAAATGTCAGTACGCAGTGATTGTGTACTTCCTTAACATGAAATGTGGGATGTAAGGTTATTTATATAGCTCACGATGCATAATGACGATTCATCAGAGATTGTTTGATCACGTAAATGACCCAGATCAATTTGTTGTGTGTAGCACATGCGAAGTTTTCTGTCACTCAGTTATTGCTATTCACTGTCTGCTTTTTTCCATTGCAGTATGTGAATCGTTGCATATCTCACGATGGGGGAACATCAGCCACTACACCTCCAAGTGCCAACAGCCTGGATAAAAGTAAGCACTTTCTTTGTTTTGTTCGGTGTGTAGTGTTGAACGCAAACTGCGAATGAAATTCCATGCTGCCTGAAGAGTCTGCATAGCAAACAGCTTTGTAGAAAAAATTTGCATTCAAACTACCCTGCAAGCATCCGTGTCACACAGTGCTCGCAGTAATGTTTTTTTAAAGTGAAAAAAAATTGCCGTTGTCACTCCCCTCATGTTATGCTGATATCAGAACAGCGAGAACTGCCTTGGCTTTTCAGCATAGTCTTGGAGTCTTGGAGATAGAGCAGGGCCTGTACTGCACTTGAAATCTCGGAGGCCATAACCTGGGATTAGTGTCATTCCCACAAAACCCCAGCTACCTGCTTTGTGTGCATAAGTCCTATTCTAAGACTGTTAATTTTAAAAAATGAGTGCGTTTTGGCTAGTTGCCTGCCTGGAAGATGTCTTTCAAGCCAACACGTCGATCTCGTGCAGTTGCACTGCTCCAATGATTGCAAAAGAATGACAGCAAGAAGTGAGTTAGTGTTTTAAGTGTGTTAGCATGTCCATGCCAACTCAACGAGAAAACTGCTCGTCGCTCTGCCTGTTATGTGATGCGATCATTGCTATGAAGAAATAGATGAATAGAAGAAGATAGGTTTTCACTGGTGCTTGGGTTTGAGCCAGCGACCTAACGCTCCAAAGGCGAGTGTCTTAACCACTACACTATACTTTCGTACTTGCGCTCTCAGTGTCAAATGAAAACCGAACAGCAGCAAGCCTTTACGATAGTGTAGTGCGTGCCATCGAGTTTTCACCATTTACAGGTGCACGAGTCTTGTTATTCGGCAGCTCTGCGCATAATATGCGTGCCTGTTTTTGGTGATAAGTGGAAGGCATGCCTAATACTACTATCGTGAAGGCTTACCACTGTTCGGGTCTCATTTGACGCTGATGGTTCGTGTGACCTACATCTGCACCTTGTTACCCCAATGCAGTACAAATGTAGCAAGATAAAACTTGCTGCGAAGGCTATGTTGAGTTTCTTAGAAGGGAAATAAAAGCACTTTGCAGGACCCGATTTAAAGCCGGCCGAGAGGACGGTAAACATCGGGATAATACAAACTCTGCAAAATTTTGATACCAGACATGCGCTTCAGTGGTCACAAGGCGGTACCTAGAACGGGACAGCAGGTTACAGACGCTGTCAAATTGTATACGCTTGAGTGTTGGAGGGAAGACGCCATGTTGATGCAATCCGATAACTACGTTCCACAGAAAATGTCTACTTACTGCGGCACTTACACATCAGTTGGACAACTTGTAAAGAAGATTCTGTGTGGATTTTTCAATGCCTTTCAGTTGACTGTGCAGGTTTCGAGTGGAATAGCAAGGAGGACGGGAGCCTTCTTCCGTGTTGTGGGTCATCCGCGCCGTACAGCCCAGACCTCCTTGACAACCCAGAGCTGATAGCGGGAAAGCACAGTACCATGCTCAGCTTCCCTTCATACATTGTGAGTTGTCTAATCATGTTATGCAAAATAATATGCAATTACACTCAAACCTTGATATAACGAACCAGGATATCACGAAATATTGGCTTGCAATAGATATAGCATTGGCAATACACATTTATAATGAAGTTTATGTTATAAAGAAGTAATTTTTGTGTAGGATGCAACTTCGTTTTAATGAGGTTTGAGTGTAGTATTAACATATATAAACAGTCCAATATCATATTCCACTATTGGTAAACCGACACTTTTGCTTAGCGCTGTATTTTAAGGCTTCGCTTGAGCAAGAAAAACATGTTGCGCAAGAGACCAACCGATCAAACGTTTGCTTGTTCCCACTCAGACTTTTCACATAGGTAGTGTTCATTGCACGGTAGTGTAGTCTGGACAAGAAGGGTGCAGCATTCTCGAGCAATTGCTGTCTGATTTGGTCTCTTATCGAAGTCACTTATCAAGTTGGCACATTTAATTTTTTGCCTACGTATGAATGCATGACCGTTGTTGTTGCCTGTGGCAACTGAAGGGATGCGTTGCTAAGCGCCTGAATAAGATTCAGTTTCTAGGACTGAGCAAACAAGGAGCGTTGCACAATGCGATACAAACAAAGAAGAAAGCAAGTAAGAACTCGCATTTCATTCTTCACTTACCCCTATTTTCTCAGTAAGGCAAAAGCTGAATTTTTTTTCGCTTTTCGTTTGCCACATGACTTAACATCATGATGAATTATAACCATGCACTCTAATACAGATACACTCAAAACTCAATGTAACGAACCCAGATATAACAAAATATTGGTTATAACAAAGTAAATTAAAAATACTCTTGCAATATATAAAGTGTTAGGAATATACTTTTATAATGAATTTTTGGATATTAGAGACTTATTTTGTGTAAAGTGCAACTTCGTTATAATGATGCTTTTTTCTTTTCACAGACATCCATTATTGACTACGTGAAGCCGTCGGACTTGAAGAAAGAGCTAAACGACAAGTTTCGTAGCAAGTTCCCACACATCCAGCTCACCCTAAGCAAACTGAGAAGGTGAGTGTGTGTCGATTGACTTATTGCATTTATTTTAGTAGCGGAGCAGTTCAAAGGACACTAAAGGCAAATAGCAGTTTATTTCAGAGCGAAAGCTCAATGTATGACACAGTCTAAAACGGCAATATTATCAACAACAGTTCCCTACTTACCAAGAAATTAAGCTAAATGTACCACATGACGGGCGCCACAAGTGAGTTTTCTTGTGAATGATCCAGATGACACGAGAGCGTTCAACTACAATTAATCACTAGTAATTAAACTAGCTACAATAAAGAAAGAACCTTTCATGCATTAAGAGACGTAATAAAATGCTACTTGTCCATTTCTGTTTGACTTATAGAAAAAGGAATCGCCTAGTGTTACTATGGGGAATGGCACGAGTGGTTCGAAAATTTCGTTTTTGCCTGGTTAGGCCGGATAAGTGGTGCCTTCTAGCGGGGCTCGTTTGAACCAAGCAAGCAAGGATTCTTCAGTGGTCATTGTTGTAGCTGTGGCTGCCGTTACTTTCGCTCTGCTGATACTAGTGTCGACGGCCGCGCAGTAAAGCCGGGCAATGTTGTGCATGGCGACATTGACGTGAGATGGGGCCGCTTTGAGGCGGAGGATTCGATGTGTGCAAACGTTAAGCGTACCAACTAAAACATGACTATATTTTAAATTAAGCACTGCCTTGGCACAAAACTAGCACTACGAGGTTTCTGTACCGCTACTTCAGCAATCAACATCGACTTAATATTTGTCTTTAGTGTCCCATTAAAGCCGAGATAAATCCCTTGAGATTCGTCGTCCGTGCATTCTAGCCCAGCTGTGAAACTGAAATATGGCGAAGTGGAGAGCATGAGTAAAGCTAAGTGGGTGAGAGAGAACCATAGTGTAGTGAGTTGAGTCTGGTAGAGAAAAGGCAGTGAACTGGAGAGGGTGTAACTGTGTAGAGGAGAGTGAAGGCAGAGCTATGGTGGCAGCGGAGCAAGTAGTGAGGGAAGGAGGAAAGGTAGCAGGAAAGTGGTTGGCTGTGCCGGTGAGAGGAGTCGGCCAATGGTAGCGCAGGTTCAGGCACAGGTGGTGCTGTTGAGAGAGTGGGAATGGCACACTGACAGTTGCCGAAAGTGGAGACCAGACACGTAAGTGCCACCAGCTTCAGTGTTTAAGGGGAGGTACTACTAAAAAAATGCAAGTTTTTACCAAAATGACAAATTTTTGTTTTTACTTGCATTTGCAAGTTTTGTTTCTCTACTTTCACGGCCAAAAAAGAAAAGTTAAGATTGTATTTATGTCCGAAGTAGCCTAAAATTGATTTTAAGGAATGCGAGGTGGCTATTAAAAACACTAAAACACTAACAGAGCTGATTGTCTAGAGCCTCCTGGATATTGTCACCTGGCTGCTTGCCACTGCTTTCACCTTGAGTTCACCAAAGCCACATGTGCGAAATAACCATGATTACTAAACTCTCATAATGAAATGAATCATTTTAAAAACAAATGCTTGCCACATAGATGAGCTTTCATTTCTACATTTAAAATGCATTTTTCTCATGATGCAATTTAGGAAAGTTCTTGAGTTTAGACATCACGTTTTTGGCACTTTTTATCGCCAAATTGGGATGAAACTTTTGTCAAAAAAGAATTAGTATGTGAAGAGTGCAATTATGTTTTTTAAAACCTGATATCACATATACTTATTACAAACTTCAAGCGGGCAGTTAGTACACGGGAATTTTGAGACTTCTCTCATTACATTTTTTCTTGATCATTTAATTGTAGTATGCACGCATTCCTGATAGTTATTTACATTCTACGTTTAGTGTGGAGCAATATGTGCTATTAATGGCTCATAAAAATAAAAGTTTAGCGGTAGAAAAAGTGTGTCCAAAAGGAGGTGTATTTATATATGGTAGAAAACAAGAACTATGCAACTTCATATAAAGTAGATTACATACTTGTAAACACTAAAATCGTATGGCGAGAAGTGATTATGTGGAAATGCAAGCCAAATTTAGTGTGCGCTTTGCTTGTGTGTGTGCTAAAAGCACAGGCAGGGCAAACTGTCTCGGAGTAGTCTAGGCTTCGAGCTCTTGTGTTTGCCTGTGTTGTCTTGTGTAAAAGCCAATCGCATTAACAAAACGGTGCTGGCTGGCATACTGAGATGCCTTTGTCAACTTTGTGTTTTTGTCAGATTTCTGTGAGGCAGTCTATTTGTGAATTATAAGACATGACAACGGTCTATTAACGGGCCTTGCTTAATGTAAAATAAGCTAATGATTCATGCGTTCTCAAGAAATGTTATTATTTGGAACGCTAAAAAATGTACATATAGTACTTTGCATAAGTTAATGTTGTGACAAATACGAAGGAGTGATAAACATGACAACTTGTTAAAAGAAATGTATTGGGTGGGAAAATGTCACTGGATTCTGCCGGAATGGAAGAATTTCGGTTGCCTTGTGTGTGAGGATGTTCTGCCAACATGCGGCATTTCTGATGTATTGCTGTTCTTTTTCTCTCTCTTTTCGCTGTCCTGGGGTCCTTCAGTTTGAAGAGGGAAATGTGTAAAATCGCCTGTGGAGAGGTGAGTCATTTTCTTGCTGTCTTACTCGCTCCTCATATCCTAATGCAGATGTGTTTATGAATATTATAAAGAAGTTTACAACCTAAGAACAACTATAAGCACCGCCCACAAAATTGCTGCACGCCTGCCTTTCACGTGTGAAAGACAGTCGTGCTGGCTGCTTTCCACTTAACCTGTAGGTACCTTTTTCGGCTAATGTAAAACTACGCATATTAGGAGTTAAAAGTTCTCTGTTAATAGTGCTGATCAGTAATGTCGGAATCCCTGACGGAGTGGACCAGGATCTTCAAGCTTGTTTCTGAGCTAAAACTAGTGACACGTGTGTCTGACCCTAGAAGTGCTGGATGCCAAAATAATGAGTAATAGCTATTGGATGGACAACCTGCGTAATTTTTGTGTGGGATGGACAGTGGTGGCTGCAAGCGAAGCTGACATTTTTTTCCCTTGGTTCTAAGAGAGTAAAGTACATAGGAAAATGGCTGGTGAACTGCAGTAAACGTTGGATTTCCTGTTTATTATTTTTTTTCTTGCACATGTAAGCATAACACACACAATAGGAACCATAGAAAATATGAATAACCTGTCATGGGAAACAAAATATTGCATGCTTGCAAATCTCCAAGACATATAAAACACACAGTATGCTTCGTCAGGACTAACTGTATTTGGTTATTGCAAGTTGTATAAATGTTACACATATTTGCATAGTTGACAGTGAGTAGAACAATTTGGTGGTTAGATTAACCTTCGCATGAGATGCAAAGGCAGTCCTGTTTCTTCTAGCCTTTCTTCATGAGTTGACAGGACTAATATACTTTTGAACTTTCTTAATTAATGAGCCCTTAATGAAATTGGTAATAAATGGATTGAAAATGTTTTATTTGCATTTGATTTTTATTGTAGTTGAAACCACAGCAGTGTAGTGCAGAATATCTTGAAACCAAGTATAAGTGCTGATTTTTGCCTTGTTTCAGTGCGGAATCGACTTGTTAACAGTGGCCCAAGCTTATGTGTTCTTTGAGAAACTCATCCTTAAGGTACGTGGAGTATTGCATGACTGTTTAACGAGTTATGATCATCAGTAAGCTGGTCTTGCTGATAAACTAGCAGAGATTAAGATTTATAATTGGTGCTCAGTAGATTATGCTTAGTGATGCAAGAGAAAAAAAGAGCTGTCAATTGCAGCGGAGGTGTGGGTGGTTTGATGGAATTCAAAAAGATAACATCCACTGGATGAAGTGAGCTGACATAGGCAAGGGTAACCAGAGATTACTGCTAGAAGTAGGCATATGGTAGAGCAGATATGGTAGACAAGCTGATAATAGAGATATGGCAGATGAGGTAATCATGCTAATGATGGTATGTTAATTTTGTTTTGGTATCACCAGAAAAATTGGGACAAGCTAGCATCCAGAGTGAGAAGAATGGGGTCTTCTTCGAACAACAGGGCAGTTTGTGTCCTCAGTAAATACATGAATGAATTAGACCAGTTAGTATGGGCCAGTGATTCATTCAAACATTTAGGCTAACACGAACAATCTTGAAGCAAAAAGTAAACCTCTTGACTACAGGTGTTACTCTGTTCATCTGTGAACAGGGAATCTATACTTCTCGGCACCTGTCTGTCTGTGCTGCAAGATTCGATCAAATCTGCCCCGCAGTGAAGTAAGCGTCCTGCCTGTCCTTTCAACCGCGATGCTTGAAGCGGTGAATATTTCTGTGAATTGAGACAGATGAGACGTTGTACGCCTGAGACGTTGTACGCCTGTACTGGCAGGAAACACGAGCTCTCTGCGTGAATGCTCAAAACTTGAGAATGCTATAGGCCTGCTTCAAATGCACGTAAGATTTATTGTTGGCTAAATAATCCCTGTCTGGCCGTGCGAGCTGGAGAGCTTTATTTTGCTTATGAAGCCTTTGCTGGCGCTGCTTTACCTGCCATATGGCAAAACATCCTTGCCTGGAAGCTCGCTTGCCATTCTTCGCTTTTAAGAAAATTTCAGTATGCTACAAGTATTGGCCACTAGAGTTTAAATAAAAAGGAGACATACATATTTAACATCAAAGGGTGCTGTATGAGTGGGGGTGGGGGTGATTTTATTCTGAATTGCTCTTGTGGTGGCGGATGGTGGCATGTTGTTCATGCTGCTAGTTGATACTCTATGGTGCAAAAAAAAATTAGGTATGCTTTCTATTATTTTAGCCAAGGTTTGCCAACCTGTAGGCATTCTTTTTGTCTGTTTTTTCCATTTACAGCCTACCAATGAAGCAGTGTCTATAAGTAATGCAAGATGCTTGATATTTGCTAATGTTTCTGTAACCAGTAATGTAAGCCTTTGATCGAAGCTCGCCTTGTTATGCTTGAGGGCTTCTTAAAGCCATTTGTCATTAGCTGCTATCAAAGCGAAGAGGACTTATCCTCTATACAAGTATTTTACTAGTGAATAAATACGGCTTGCCAATTTCGCCTCTTTTTTTTCCATTCTTTCTCTCAACTTCAGCTGCTGATTCACAAGCACAACCGCAAGTTGTGTGCAGGAGCGTGCCTCATGCTGTCGGCCAAGCTTAACGACGTCAAAGGCAACGAAATGCGCACCCTCATAGAGGTAAGACGTGGTTCGAGCAAGCTCACATTCGTACTATCAGCACCAAAAAGCTTGGCGAGACCATCTAGCATAGACTTGGGAGCAGTTAAATGTATGCTAAGTGGTTATAGGTCCAACTGTTTCCTTAAAAAACGATACCATTTATCTAAAATATGTTTTTAGCTGTTAGTAATTGTATGCGAGATGGTACGAGATTTAAAGGCATGAAAGACGGTGGCACTTATCTGTTGTATATTTGCTGTATGTGTGACGGATGGCACTAGTTTGAAGTGTGTGCTTTTAACGTGCTGCCCCATTTATCAAGCACACGCTTGGGAACAGCTACATAGTGCTAGATTTAGTAACAGCCACATGTACGTTCGATCCCGCAGGTCGCAGGATCGAATCCCGGCTGCGGCGGCTGCATTTTAGATGTAGCCGAAAATGCTGTAGGCCCGGGTGCTCAGATGTGGGTGCACGTTAAAGAACCCCAGGTGGTCGAAATTCGCGGAGCCCTCCACTATGGCGTCTCTCATAAGCATATGGTGGCTTTAGGACCTCAAGCCCCACATATCAATCAATACGTTCGATATATATCATACGCTTGGCTTTCGTTACAAATTTTGCTTCCATATTTGCATCTCTTTTTCATGTTTTTGTGTGATTCGACATATGACTTACACTTATTTTCAGCCGAGAAAACGATTCGATTGCACTGAACTTGTTTGTCGACTACCGCAATGATTGGGTGACAGGCTTTGGAGTGCAGTTTGCCGGTTTGTCTGTGGCACCAATAATTGATTTGAAGGCATGAAAAAGCACAATTATTAGAGAGAACACGGGACAGAGTGCCACTAACATATGTCCCATGTCTTTTCTTGTGATTGTGTTTCTTCACCACCCTAAAATCTATTACTATAAGCATACACCAATGCACCCAACACAATTTCTCTTAAAGCAATAATTGTTGCCCTAGGAAGTGTGTGTTCTTGTTGGTTGGTTTGTTTGGTTGTCTACTGCTTATTAAATTTTTATGTTTGATTGTCGTGGTCTTTCTCAGCTGCTGCACAGTCATCTTTCTTCCTTCTTTTTTTTTTTTCAGTTTTACATGTTCACGCAAAACCTTTTCAACAATGTGAATTAAAGTGCTATACAGTAGATTCTCAGTAAACGAAACCTGAAGGGACTGGGAAAGTATGTTCCATTAGCAGGAGTTCCCTTTACTGAGAGGTGAACATGGGTGCAGAATACAAGCCCGAAACCAAGCATTGCAGAGGCGATAGTTCCGTTTAACCAGTGGTTCTGTTTAACAGATTTTCGTTTACTGAGAGTTCACTTTGATTGGTAGTAGTCCCTATTCTACAGAAAATTGACTGCTTCAAAGCAGGGGAGCATACGAGTTGATCCGATTCATTTACTGGAGGAAACTGACAGCCAAAGAGCTTGCTATGTATTGCTTGCCTGTCCTTCCATAGCTTATCTCAGCTTTTGTCTGTTTTGAAGAAGCCGTTTATGTCACATTATCTTTTAGCCTATGCCAGCGGTTCTCATCCGTGGATAGTTTGAGGAACACTTGTGCACCTATGGAAGTGAAGAGCGATCCCTTTCTGTGAAAGAAAATTGCAACATGCAGCACGAAATAGTGGCTTTTTATTTCTACCTGGCAAAAATTGGTCAAGAGTCATATCAGTTCGATTTCAACAGCTTGACTTTAAGTTGTGCAGTCTGCTGCCGCATCCAACCTGTTTCTAGTTATGTTTGCTCTTCAAATGTGCAAGCCTAGAAAAAGTATGCTCGGGTGCATACATCATAGAAAACCGCAACAAAGGCTTTAGCCCCATCTTATAGAAATGGGGAAACATAAATCAGCACCGACGTAATTCAGAACTGTTATGGGGAGAATAATAATATCAAAACTTAGAAGCGGGCCACTGTCATTGAACATGTAACGTGCCTACAGAAAACGCCTTTATTATTTTTTTCGAGAATGGGTTCTGCAGACTAGAGAATGGCGTTGTGAACTATCATTTGAGAACCACTGGCTTATGCTTTTCTAGTATTCATTTATGCTGTGCTGTTTGACGTACTTTCAGCTTACACTTCTTCCAACATCCACGACTGTCATATATTCTAAGAAAATAAACATAAATATATAATGACACACCGTAGACAGTGTGATTTATATCTCTGTCAAATCTGACAAAACAGTGTCATAAAGTATTGCTGTTTTTGCAGCCAGAAGAGAGTCCAAACTGAAAGAGACATTTGCGGCTGCAAGTTCAACTGTATAATTGTGACATCAATTCGTTGAGAGCATTGTGTACCGATTATTGCAGCCGTTATTGCACAACATTCATTTTAATCTGTAGCTTTCTGACCATGCGACCAAGATGCCAAGTGGGCCCTTCCTGTCGCATGCTTTTTGGGAAACAGCATATTTCGGTGCTTTTTCAAAACCACTCCTGCTAATATTTAAATCAGTTGCAGTCTGCACAAATTGCAGTTCTTGCTGAAATTCTTGCTTTGTTTCATAAAAAGGGACAATGCTAAAGGGCGTTCCCTCTTAAGGGGGCCCTGAAACACTTTTTCAGGTAACCATGGAATTAAATCTCTGGAAGAGCTTATTGCCTCACGATATAAACAGCGTGAAATTTTTAAAGATCCGTCCAGTCCGAGTGGAGTTACAAAGATTCGTCGCATGCTGCAATTGCGTTCTCTCTTTTCTCGTCCCGACGAAAGCGGTGGAAGCTAAGCAGGGAGGGATGACAGGCGCAAAGAAAAACGTCATGCACGCCCTGTGACCTTGAGCACTTTTTTTTCTTCGATTACGCGGCTTTTTCAGTGTGATCGTGCGTGCACACGTGGACAAGTCGCGGCCTCCCGCGGCAATCTCTGTAACGATCGAGCGCGCCGTGTTCAAATCAGCCAATGGCTAATAGGTGGGCTTACTACGAGTGATTTTTGGGCTTATTCCGTGATTTGTTGAGAGAAGAGAAAGCAATTTTTAGCTGATTTTGATAATTTATTGTGAATTCCAAGCCGCGTGCTGCTCTCTAATATTCGGCTCGCGTGTTGTCGGGAGCCTCTATTACCGATCAGCAGCACTTTCTGACCATGCTCAAAAATTGTTTCAGGGCCCCTTTAAAGGGGCCCTGCAAGGCTTTTTCCAAGTAGCCATGGAATGGATTCACTAAACGAGCTTATTATTTTGCGAATTGACCACCGCGAACATTTTTAGGATCTGTCCAGCGCAAGAATTAGTTGCACCGTGCAGTTGCTTCCTCTCTTCTCTCGTCTCATTGAAAGTGCTGGGATGCTAAGCGGGGAGGGATGGCACGGGGTAAAAAAGGGTACATTAAGCGTGCCTTGTGACCTTGACCACTTTATTTTTCTTTTTTTTTTTCTTCGAATCCGCGACTTTTCGTGCGATTGCGGCCCCACATGCGGACACGTCGCGGTCTCCCGTGTTGGCGACAGTAACTCCCAAGCGGGCTGTGTTCAGGTCAGCCAATGGCGTCATACTTGGGCCTGTGGTGCAACAATTTTTGGGTATTATTTAGTACGATTTGCCGAGAAGAGAGGAAATAGATTTTTTAGCTGACTATGAGAAATTATTGTGAATCACAGGCAGCGCACTGCGCTATCATTTCTGGCTCTCGTGTTCTCATTATCCTCTACTACCAATCGCCAGTGTTTTCTGACCATGCTCAAAAAGTACTGCAGTGCCCCTGTAATATACCTTGGGGAAGTTTTGCATAATGGCCTGTAATGACATCAGTGCATGAGGGAAACAATGGTTTGTTTCCTTTCACCAGAAACTCGAGTGCGGCTTCCGGCTGAACCGAAAGGAGCTGCTCGATTTCGAGTTTGGTGTTCTGGTGGCCCTGGAGTTTTCGTTGCACCTCCCCACGTGGCAGATATACCCGCACTACCAACGTCTTCTGTACGAGTCTTGAGACAAGCTCACGACGGAGCACGGTGTAAGGAATGAACCGTGTGCCGGTGCCCGTCTTCATTCTTATCGTCTGGTATTCTCGCCAGCTTTCACCAGACCTTGTTGACAGCCTCGTGTTGTGCAATGAGTGTACGAAGCACCTAACTTAATTATGGCTTCCGTGGGACGCTGAATGGAGGAACAATTTTTGGCTCGCTTGAACACACTTCCAGCTGTGTTGCAAGCAGTGTCTTTTGCAGCTGTGGTCGTCTGCATTGTTGATGTACCTCTGCTACTGTCATGTGCTGCTCGATGATCGATGGTTAGGTACAGCACAAAGAGAAAAAAGAGGACTGAGATGAATCTGCAAGCTTTGCGGGTGTCTGCAACCAGGTAGTGGCAACTGTCAGGTCATCTGCAACATTTCCCACAGTGTTGTCTGCAATGTTGCTTGCAGTGGCAGCTGCAATGTCGTCTGTAACTTTCAGAGTGACATCTGCAACGTCATATGCAGCACCGTCTGCAACAATGCCTGGCAGGCCATCTGTAACACTCGCTCCACTGTGTGCGTACACATTGCGTGCATCTTCCACACATGGGACTACTCTTGGAATCGCCAGTTGTGTGCACCACACAATTTTAGGTCATGCTGTGAAGATGCCCGGGCCATGCAGGTGCATTCTTTCTCCAACTCGGCTACTACGTCGCTGCCAAGTGATCCACAGAGCTACACACTACTAACTGCATACAAATTCAGCTGATGTATCACCAGCTGGGCTCTTCCAAGCCGACGTTTGTGCACTGCAGCGCGTATTCATTTTTGGTCGGCTGTAGCGTAAAAAAAGAGCTTTCCATTTTATTTTGTGTCAACATACCATTTTTCCTGGTAAGCCATGTGCTGTGGATTCTTTCTAGTGTTTGCTTGAAATGGTGCCAAGAAACACCAGCGTCTCTTTTGTTCTTTTTTTTCTATAACTTTGTTTGTCTTGAAAGAGCGAGCACAAGAATTTATGGAGTGTTCTCAGACTGACAAAGCATTGCTGTCAGTAAGAATAAGTTACTAACCTTAATTAACCAAATGTTAACACTTGCTTTGCTGGGAAGCATTAAAGTCAAACCTCATAACCGCGAAAATGCTCGCGACAGCGACAAGCAACGCGACGTAGATTGCCTTCGCGCGAACAATCGCTAGCGCAGGCAAACCTCATTCACGCGACGGCCGAGCGAACTCCACCATTGTTTGCATGAGGCCGTCTACTCGTACCAAGAAAACCGCGTAGTGAGCGGTATGCAATTTAAAATTAAGATGTATTTTTGTGTACTGAACGGAAAGTGTTTATTACTGCCTTGCAGCACTTTTTTTTATGTGCTAGTGCATAAACATTATGTTATTTCTTCGTTGTGCACGCGTGACTCGGGCGGACAGGTGAGTGAGAGGAGGTGGCAATTTCGTGGCACATGAATAGAACCGGCAGTACGTCATTCATCTACATCCTGTTCCGCTGCTTTCAGCACAGCACTTCCGGGCGATGGGTTCCAAATCTGGAGAATTGAGCGATTGTGCGAAAACTACCACGCGACACGTCGCGCGAACGCCCTGTTTCATCGCTTATAGCATCGCTCATCGCTGTCCCATGCATTTTTGCGTTTATGAGGTTTAGCCTTGATGTGTAGAACATTTTTGTGATAATTTGTTGCACTCAAAAATCACTCGTATGTCCCACCACTAGTCTGGCTGTAGAGTATTTCAGCTAAATTGACCATACTGATTATCAAAACTTATCTGCCCAAGAAAAACCAGCTCAAGTTGCAATAAATTTTAAACAAAGAAGCTGGTAACCTCATAGGAAAGAAATGTAACATCACAATGTGCAACAGTTGTTTGGGCTTCTTAATTTGTATGTTTAAAGATTCCTTTACAAAACTAGCAAAGTTCATCATACGAGCTGAAGTCTCTGATGAAAACTCATGGTGGTGCGATTAGAGCTTAATTACGGCGTAGGTAGACTGCTCCAACGGCATATAGTACGACTTTGTGAAGTCACGGTCAGATTTAAGCTGTGTTGAAAGGCTTTTTACACTTATGAAGTAGTTAGAAGAAAACAGAAAAAAATCAAAAAAGGAAATCCAGGTATGGTTGTGGCTTCGTGCCTAACATCTTGTTTGCAAGGTGAACGGTTGTGATGGTGTCTTAGTCATGTGTCTTTGGTGCATCGAAGAGATCTGCCGAAAGCAAATAGTACCTTCATTTTACCGACATCTTTTTTTACCTTTGTTACTTTGTTACTGATGTCCTTATTTATTTTAGAAGCAGTGGTGCTTATTGTTTTTTGTTTTTTTCCTCATTGATGCAACACTCATCTATAATGCAGTTTTTAGGCATAAATTTCGGTGACATTAAAAAATAGTCATATTTCAATTATGCATTAGCATCTATTGAAAAAAGAACATGTTATTGTATCCTTTCATGGTGAATCTGTATATTTCTTTAATGGTGATGTGAAACTGCTCCATTTCGAATTCAAGTTGCAGTATCTACTAGAAGCTGGTTATCTATCTATACATACATTCACTTACATTCATATTAGTACTACCATGTTCATGTTGCCACATAGCAGTGGTATGCATAGACTGCCAGTCCCTATTTTGATATGCAAAGAAATAGTGATAAATTTGGAAGATCAAACAAGCATGAAATGATTATATTTGTTTCAGAGCATTAAAGTTTTATGAGAGCATGTGCAGATATTTATTAAGGTTAAGCAGGACCCATGTTGCATGACACAATGCCTGACGTGATGGTACATAATGATGCCACGTCGTACGAGCATGAAATATGGCAATTCCAGTTGCTGGGAAAATGAGCCAGTGGAAAACTGTTGACTGTGGCTGTCGGTGCATGAAACTGTACACCAGATCATAAGCCAGACTGTGCTGGTACCCCAGTTTTAACTTGCATTGCAGGAACTGAAGATACTTTCATTGCAAGGACATGTCCAATACTATTGTATTATATAGTATTGTATTGTATACTATTATGTTGTATAATACTATTACAACACTAATAATTTCTGATCACTTGTGGGGCTGACTGGCTTCTTTTGTAGACAAGCTGAACGTGGCATCGTGCAAGCCAAGCAATGAAGCACGAAAAAGATGGAAAGACGTGAGAATTTCTCCCAATGGGCCCTGTTTGATATGAAAGTGCCGCTGCGCTACAAGGTTAGGATTAAGTGAAAACAGGAAAAAAAAGGCTTACAGCTTAGAGATTCGGTTCAAATTTAGCCGCCTGAGTGTTTGACACCAGTTTAGGTTACTTGCTAATGCCAGGCTTCGGAGCCACTTTGTGCGGAGAAACTTGTCACCTGTGCTGAGCCACATGGCTGTTTCAGTTGGGAGTGAATGCCTTTTTCTGTTTATTCATATTTGTAGATGTTTTGTATCAGTGGTTCTGCACAGACAAAATTTTCGGACCTCATGAAAGTGTTACCTAACATCTTTTTATGTTGTACAAGCACCTTAGTCTTTTCCCTCGTAAAATGTAAAAGCTGGCTCAGTACTTGAATTGCACAAGAAGTAGACGGCTCATCACTTTTTCATCACCAGCGGTGAAAATCCTACTATCTTTTCCTTTCCTCCCACCATCATTATCATCAACACCTGCAAACACACAACATTAAGTAGTGTTGTAACGTATGTGTCTGAATAATGATGATAGTGTAAGACAGGACTGCAGAAGTAATGGTGGAGTAATATACAAACAGAAACAGCCTCAGGATCAGTACGTTATATAAATGCAGTTATGCACTTGTTAGTGGATGTGAAGCTGGTAGCTGTGATTTTTGTTGCTTTGCGTTTCACGTGTGTGTCATTTGCAGCATGTTATGTTCTTTTATCTCGCTCGTGCATCTTCCATAGCTATCTTCTTGCCCAAACTACACTATGTTCGTGTCGTATTGTTCTCAAATTCAGGCATGGTGTGTTGACAGTTTATTCATTGACGTTTTGTTAAAATGTATTTTCAGTCAGTTTTTTTCCTCCTCTGCTCTTGGAAGCATCGTGACTGTTTATTGATGTCGAACTTTTATTCTCATTTACTTAACTAATCATTGCCATCCACTACGCTAATTAACAGTGTGGCAAGCGCATCAGGATGTTGATATCTTCATCGTTCAGGCGACTTCCCTGTGTAAGCAGTTGTGCTTAACATTAAAATATGTAATTTAGAGTTCACCATTACTTCATTCTCTCGCAAGGAAAATTGTATCATATCATTGAATGATTTCAATGCGCTCAATTGATAATCTACAAAGCTACAAATTGTATGAATTGATGAAATACGCATCAACACAACTGGAAAGCTGATTGAAATCAGTTTCTCATGGCGTGTGGAACAAGTTGTGCCGGTGAATTGCATGTGTATCTTAATAATGCACACAACTTATCACACTAAAGAAGGACTGCATCACGTTATATTGCAAAAGTGCGTGTTTCTTGCAGGCCGCTTTGTAATTGAGTTGACTGTTCAGTTGAAAGAAATCTTTACGTGCTACGGCATTTCATTAAGGTCATTTCACTGCTCCTGGTGCCTGGAATATTGCGGCCTAAATTGTAGAGCTGGCCAGGGATATTCACGTGACACGGATGCAATGTGAAATATAAGTTTTTGCTCCTGTTAAGTCGTGAAACATATAAATTAACAAGCCACTTTGTAAATATTTAATATTTTCACGTGCAAACATTGGATAGGAGGCTATGTGCCCAGGCTTTACACGAACGAAATGCTTCTGCGAATACAGTGCCCCGTGAACATTTGTGCCTGACTGTTTCACATGAATCTAAGCAGCGGTACACCAGCAAAAAAGCACGCATTGTAGTCACTTGTCATTTCAGTTTTTCAGTGTCATTTATGTTGTGAAAGCAGGAAGTCATTATCATAATCATTTGACCAACACTGCGTTGTACTTTCTTCAATATCGTACCATTAAGAAAGCATTACGTGTAGTGTACTTAAACTATTTAGGCCTTATCAAGAATATGCGATTAAAGTGGCAACTTCCTATTTATTTTGTACTGTAAAATTTTGACACATTTGTACTAGTAAATACATAGTTAAGTTCTCTTTCTCGTGGAGGTGTATGTTACGCAAAACAACCGCTGCATTATGGCATTACGTGTGTGCAATCAATGTATGTGACAAGCTTGCGTGTTATTGCATATGCCCATTTTTCATTGTATTTATATGCATTATTAAGGACAAGTAATTGGATTGTGATGCATCTTCACATGTGTGGCATTTCCTTGAGTGTGGTCTTTGAAATTTGAGTTGTTTTGCAATGGAGTTTATGTAGAGCAATTGTGAGAGGGGACGTCCTATTCATTTTTGAGCAATGGTCACTTTTGTTCCATTAACTTAATCTGACGTGTCAGTGGAGTATGATAAGTGGCTCTTTTGTTAATCGTTTGGTCTAGTTGAGTGTTTTGGTGCTAGGCAGGATTTACCCACTGTGACTGTTTATGTGAGTGCTTTCATATTGCTTTAAAGAATATGTGCATATTAAGTGCTTAATCAGCCAGTTATTTTCATTAACAATGCAACATTAACCATCCCCTTAAATTACTATATAAATAACTCTACGTTCTCATATGTCATTTGTGCAAGCCGTTCAAGAAAACCATCTTTGTAAGCTACTTTAAAAAAAATAATTTCTGAAGTTTGAAAGAGTTTCGGAAATAGTTGAACATAGTTTTTTCGTCGTCGCGATTCACTGAGCTGCACAGATTATCGGTTGTTTCAGTACCTGGGTATTCTTATGGCAATTGTTCTAGGCACTGTTGCACGCAATTTATTTGTTGTTCATGTATGCAAAGTGACGTGCCCTGAAAGAGGGAGCCGGTTGTTCAGAAAAAGTAATTTGGCGCATCATTTTCCCGACCATCAGGGACGATAAATTCTACTTATATGCTCTAAGGAGCTTATGACTTATGTTCATGTGCTTTCTGTCACTACAGAAAGCACCAAAACGTCCTATGATGGTTGACAGCTGCGCGCATTTCCCAAGCTGGCTAGCATCAAGTAGACATGTCTGTTCTTGCTGCTGAGAAATCCATTGCAATTTAAACCACTTCTCCAGGTTTCATAGAATGCGGGATAGTTCAATGACCTGCAATAGATGTAAGCTCGAACCTCATAACAGAATTGCATCTTACACAAAAATAACTTCGTTGTATCCGAAAATTTCTTATATAGGTAATTACTGACACTATAGCTATAGCAAGACTATTTTTCACTTACTTTGTTATAAACAATATTTTGTTATACAGTCAATTTCAAAAAAAAAAAGAAGTAAGAGGCTGAATTTGTTCAATTACTATCTTTTTCAACTAGCAGTGCCCCCCTGCAATGAGAGTAACCCGATTTCTGCATTTAGCCGCTGGAAATGATGCGTAGTGGCACTGAGCAATCAACTGATCAACTTAAAACAATGCTGGTGTTGATGCCAATGAGGTTGTCTAGCTAGTTGATTGCTCATTATCTCATTTTTGTACCAGCATGAACTGATTATATGCCAAGTCCATTAGCAGTAGATGGTATGTAGGTCCCTATTTCGCATCCCGAAGCACCGTCATGCCCTTCTAGCCACACGTCGCTCGTGCCCAATGCAGAATAAACTGCACTCAAAGCCTTGGGAACCGCATCATTGTTGCAGCAGCGTTAACTGTTCTGAAGTTTGTTGCTTTGCAAAGCCATGCTGGTAGCGCGGTAACGTCACTTCAAGTGTAGACTTGTCATGTGCGGCCATTAACTTGGCCATGTGTGCCTGCAGGAGTGCTCCAACTGATCGAGTTTGTGCGTGATGAACAATATTGAAAGAGTCTGTTTGCCAAGTGCACATCTGCATGCTCATCATCCTAAGCTTTGTATTTAAACAGTACCTGTAAATGTTATCATATGCTTATCAACTGTTTCTTTTTCTTTTGCGAGTAATACAGTCCAATTTCGGTTGGCACATTTGAGTATTGTGTATTGGTGTATGGCATGACCCGTTGGAATGCATGCCCATCCAGCATCGCTTATGAAAGCTGTGTTACTGATAGCATTATATCGAGCTCTGAAGGTTGTTGTATCGGGTAATGTCAACAGAGCCCCGAAAAATCGTTCGTAGGGATTTCCAGACAGGTGAGGGTGGTGCAACAGGCACCACCCGAGATCTTAGTGCATAGGAGGATTTATGATTCTGCATCACTTCTGTGTAATCAATTTTGATTCAGCCAGTGACGTCAATAACAACTTGTACTAAACGCATGTCTCAGAGTGCTTAAAGGTTCAGTTCAATGTTCCCATCCACAAAGCTGGCTTGAATTGACTGAAATGTCGTTTGGCAGACTTGTCACGGCAGCTAACATGTAACTCCCTCTGTTCTCTTTTGTCATTTCCTGCTAGATAAGAATTTATACTAGAACTATCCACACATGTGATGTCAAGGTTTGAGTAACGAATCATTTCAATCCATTTCAAAAAACAAGAAGGAAGACGATGCTGAAGCTGTTTTTCAACTACAATATTTTTGAACTAGCACTGTCTCCATGACGTCTTGAACAACAAGGGTAAAGTTTTCCCGGAGCTGTGGTGGTTGTAGCTATTAACGCACAGCAAAGGAGCCTCAGCGAAGTAATTCAAGTATCCATGCGCCTGACAGAACGACATTTGTGTCTGGCACTGCATTATAAAGAGCATGAGCGATTTCAAATGCCTCGTGTTCTTTTCGACGCAAAGTTCGTATGGCAGAAGAGACAAATGACAGCAGTGGGAGACGCAAAGGGTAGTTACATACACAAAGCTCAGGTGGCTCAGTGCTCAGCAGTGGAAGTAGCTGGAGCCTGTCTGCTCATGAAGGAACATGTCTCATATAAAAACATGTTTTGTGTGTCGTTGAAATGTCTCGTGTGCACTGTGAAGTTCTGCGCAAGAAAAGAGAAAGAAGTTGCCGCGTTATGTTCAACTGGTCTCGGTAATGCACACGGCACTGTTGCTGTGCACATAGTCAGTGGAGGAAAGGGAAAGGGAACAGACGACACGAACTTGCGTTGTCTTTTCTAGACAGTGCCACTTGCCCGTAGGTGCCACAATCTTGCGCCATCTGTTACAGCCTCAGGAGTGCGTTGTGAAAGTTGCACACGTACAGAAAGAACCAAACAGATGTGCAGTCTAGATGGGCTACAAGGTGTTCACCTTAGACTTAGCTGAAGCTATATTAACATGTTTCCGTGCAGTCTACATGTCTAAGACGAGGTGCAACAGATGTAAAATATGCAAGACACGAAAAGCTGGCATGGCCCATCGCACTCGCATCCCTTCAGAGTGACTGAACTTGTGCATATCGGGCAATTTTGGAACATTGAAATAGATGAGCATTGCGTGTTGGTGGTACTTTAATACTGAAACTTACTTCTGCATAGATCTCAGAATTTCATACTTAAAACTTTTTGACTTAATGTCCAAGGGAGTCAGTGAGATTTTAGACAAGGTGCTAGCATATTTAGTATAGGTTCAACTTGCAAGCTCTCTTTTAGGACAAGTGATTCTTGCTTTTTTCACTAACTTGCACAGGCGTAGAAAATGACCACACAGAGTGCCTGTCTTTGCGCTTGGTTTGATATTGAAGAAAAAGAACTTCTTTTGCTTTGCTATAATTTTCAATCATTTTTCAACTAATGCTGGTAAAAAGGGAGAGAAATATCTTTTAAAGGGAACAATTTTAATTACACGCAAAAGGGTTTGCTGAAGAATGAGTGTGCACCAACAACTCGTGTGGTGTTTGCCAGACAAATGACTCGTGCGGTCATGGCTAGCGTTGCCAGGCATCTTTTGTATATGAAAGATAAGATGGGTAGCAGATCTCCAACGCATCACCTGCTTGGAGCAACAGGAAAAATGTGGCGTTTGATCCAATCAATATGTAAGTGTGCGACTCAGTTGGCTTTAACTAATTTAGTGATAGAGAAATTGAAAAACTAAATTTTCTTCCTGTTTGGCTGTGAAACACAGGCTATAGGAAATGCTGCATTGGCCCAATTTCGAGATGTATAATATGGTGCAGTGAAATTGAAGCTATTAGATCAATATACTATCAAATAACAGTATGTGTGGTTCATGTACCTTTAAGGTCGTTTCCGCACTCCTTCACAGGCCTGTTGACTGCTACGTGTGTGTGTGCAGCCCACACGCCGTTTCCTGTTTAACAACTTTTTAATACAAAAGTGCACAAATGCATGCTGCAAAACCAGATAGATGTATGGCAATAACACTTCAGCCTCATTATAACAAAGTTGCACTTCACAAAAAAATAAGTCCTTTATATCTGAAATTTCGTTATAAAGGCGTATTCTTAGCACTGTATCTATGGCAAAACTGTTGTCCAATCACTTCGTTATAACCAATATTTTGTTATATCTGGGTTCATTATATCGAGGTTTGAGTGTACACCATAAGAGATGTAGAGAGAGGTCAGATTAGTTGGTAGTAGTAGTACCACTCAAGAATGCAACTGACCTTATAACAGATGGTGACGGTACGTCAAAACCACGGCTCAAATCTCTTTTACAATATACAGCCACAGTCTGAAATGGTATGTTATTTTTTTTTTCATTTCTTTTTTAATGCATGCTGCATCATATGCTTTTGTGAACTTCACTGGTGTTAGCCTGTAACACGCCTGACTTAAGTCTGTTTACATACTTCCATGTTGCTATTAGTAATTTGCAGCTTTACATCTTTATCCAGCTTGTTAACAGGAAGACAACCGTGAAAAAGTTGTGCACGCTCATTTATGACCCCGTGCTTCCCGACTGGTGGCATCGCTGACGAAGTAAAATTGTAGCAAGTGCAAGTACAATTCTAATTTCCATACAAGGGCCAAGAGCCTGCCATCCTCCTAGCACTTCTGTAGACTCACGTAATACATTCTGTATGCAATTCTATGCAATGTCAACTGCATCGCCAAAGTAATTTACATATTTTATTGGACATGGAGTCAGTGAAAGAATCTATGGACTGCAGAATTGGGGATGAAAAAACATTTTCACTGCCTCAGCAAGCAGTTTGGTGTTGAGATCTGTACAGTCTTCATCATTATATTAAAAAAAGCTTGGCACTGTATGTTGAGGCCACGAAAAGCACGGAAGTCAAACCTGTTTCTCTGATCCTCTGGTCTGCACATGTACAGAACATGCGCAGAGCATTGCACGTCCATGCCAAGACCAATTAGGGACACTAAAGCTAATGAAATTTAGGATAAGCCACAATGGCACGTGTAAAGCCTCGATTTTTGCGTCTTCAGAATGCAGGTGTAGTTTGCTAGCTCTTCTACGTGTAGACGATGGGCAATGAAGGAAGTCTTCGTTAGGCCTAGGTAGTAATAGTTCACTTGCACTCGACGCCGGCACAAGTCAGTGAAAAACTTTTGTCACCTAATTAATTGGCATAATCACTCAGTTATCCAATCAACTGGTGATACAGGCACGAGAAAACATAGCAGATTCCACCTCTCTGACCACAGGAAAGTAATCCAAGCCCATAATGTTAACGAGGCAGTGGCTAAACCACATTGTATGCTTTAAGCAGCTATGAATGAAAAGGGACACATGGGAAATGAACATTACACGCATTGCTAATGGAACTTCAGTTCAGACGTTTAATCAAGTGACACCCTCACACCTAACACTGTACTAGAAATATAACAGATAAAGACATACTTCTTACTTTGTCATCAGCTGTGAGCAGTATTTCATGCACATACTGTTATGGACAAACGAAATACAGACAATGCCCAATATACTTCACGAGTTAAAAGGGCTATTAATTAACACACTTGATTAGCTGTTTGTGTTAAGTATATATTATCCTTTGCTGCAGATGCAAAGCTGCGACCTTTGTACAAAGCCCATGTCATTGAAAAACGCTTATTTTTTTTGTTATGTTTGAAATGTTCGATTTGTGGCTTTGTCTGTCCACAACAGTACTGGCCTTAGAAAAAAAAAAGAACTCTGTGGACTGCATCCTTCGTCTTCAATTGCAGACTCTCATACGCACTTTCACTGTACTATCTCTGTGTTTGAGGAAATGTATATACGGTGTGTTTCAAAATGGGTTATGCAAGCTTTCTTAGAAAATGCCTAGACAGCCCCATTTCCAGTCTCTTTGTCGGACTGCTCGATGAGGCGGACATTGTTTGCGTAAAAAGTAACAATGTGCATCTTATGAAATTTCACAAATTAACTCTTTGTAACCATTTTTGCCTATGTATATTAATTTACCGACCGAAGTCTGATTTCTGAGTCCACATACATTTGAGACATTCAATTTTGCATCAATGTTGAGATATGCATTTTCATACTTACAATAAAAGTCTGTGTTCATTTGAATAAACTGCTTTTTATGCATTGTAAGACAAAAATGACCGAGCCACCAGTACATTTCTCAGTGGAGCTTTGAAATGCGCATGTGAGAACTGTCGTTACTCTGAATTTTTTTTTTTAAGTTGGTATGCTTTATAAATGCAGTGCCATCAATCTGTATGGTATGGCCCATATTGTAAGGTATTGCAATATGCGCCGTAAAGAAATATTTTTTATAGTTGAAATATGAAAAATTTTGTAATTATTAATTGTGCATTCTGGTTTATTCCGCAAGTAGTGTCCCTCTCTTCGAGCAATCGAGGTCAATGATTAACGACCTGCAGTTCTGTGTGACTCTTTCTGAAACATATGGTGTAGTCGCCTAAGCTTTTGTCCTCTGCAGAAACGACGGCCATGTTTGCGGAAGAGTGTGTGTTGTGAAAAGGGAAGTATATTTTGTGAAGAGCATTACAAAAGAAAACTGTACCTTTATTGTTGGGCATACATACATATATGGCAGTTACCGCATGTCGCTTTGAGAATGTGCATATACCATTTATGCATCGGACATATTTTTTTTCCCGATGTACATGTTGTTATTAACCTGTCTATTATACATGATAAAAGGCATATTGTAAAATCGACACGCACGACTCGCTTGTGTGAGCTTTTTTGTCTGGTCTGAGCTGCGACATCCTCATCTGTTTTTTCTGGTTCTTTACAATTCTGAAGTCGCAACGACAGCATTTTCTTTGTTTGCACCCATGAAACGCCCAAATGATACGCAAGAAAAGTTACATGTTTGTGTCAAAAACTATGGCTAGGATAGCACACTTTAGAATAACCAAAGTGATGCGTCACAAATGCCTTCAGACAATTGCATGGAGTCATGATAATCGAGTAAAATATAATGCCATAACAGTTTATAATAAATAACCACAACATAATACTACAAACAGTACGTCAAACAAAATTTTAAAAGTCTAAAAAAAAAATGCCAACCTGTGATGTATCATGAAAAACTACAAGTCTTGGACCATATCGCTCTAGCGATACAAGCAGATACTGCACTATGTGCCAACTTTCAGCTAAACACCATTTTGTCAATATTATATATATATATATAGTATTTTTCTGTTTATGTATGCCTGAGTCGCTTGAAATGCCATGGTCCCAGAATTGGCATAGACAACTAGCCTTAAAAGTCTTGACGGGTTTTCAGACACTTAAGTTCTACCCTTTGCAAGAGTTCACAGTCATCTGAATAAAACCGGGCTAGTTGAGTCATTATTTTGGCAAGCTTTAACCATAAAGTGTGATCTTATTTAAGAGACGTTGGCACGCTCTTGATACTCTTCACAAATTTATGAAACAATATTTCAGCAACGTGTAGTATACCGTGTACCAATTAATGTGGACATTTTTTATGCGCATTTCATATGTTGCACTATTGCAACTGGGACTATTAATAAACGTGAAAATGGCAAGTTGTACGTTTTCAAGTACACTTTGCTTGGTACAAGACTTCATTATTGCAGAGGTCTGCACACGAGATTGCACTCCAAAACCGCTAAACAGTTTTGCAATACTCTGCAGCACAGTTTTAAGTATGAAGACACTACTTTTAAGGCACACTGCACAAAATTATGCAGTCATTGTAAATAAAAATAAGACAATAAACATCCCTAAAAATGTTATGAGATTAAATAATGAGCAACTGAATATATGAGCAATCCTTATACAGATACAGATACTCTACCATCAAGAAAGCATTTTTTTTTTTTCAATACCAACTTTCAAAAGTGCATTTAAACCACACGAGTCATCGATGCAACCACTCCACATAAAATATGCTACATTAGATGATTATAAAGTATCATAAAGTACTTGTTTATAAATAGAATGAAAGTCATAGGTGGCTATATGATGGTCATAGCTGTGCATACTTTGACAATCTGTGCTGGGCCACATCATCTTTTCTTCTGTTCAAACATGTCGGGCACAAATAAAATTGAACACGTGGCTCAGCAACACAGTGTTGATAGCACTAAAAAAAACTAGTGTAGTAACTAATTTATGAATACAATCTGTGCTTGGAGATTGACAGCAGGTTACTTTTACACACGCATTTAATTAGAACAGGCTGTCATTGTGTTGTGGCAGGCACAATATCAAAACTTGTCAGAACTTTGCACGCCAGCAAAAGAAATTACCCTGTATAAGGAATTACTGAGCCAGACTATCAGATTCTGGATGCCATTGCAGATGTAAACTACCATAATTCAAGTGACGTTTGAGGTTCCTTACATTCAATATTTCGCACAAAGAACACACGCGCGTCATTTCTCCTGGTGTACTTTACAAAAGCTCGCTTATTGCTTGAAAGGTTTCGTAGATGCATCGCAACATTTGCAGCTGGAAAAAACGCTTGAAACGAGGCCTAGAAACTGCGTATTAAAATGAAAACCTCACATGTGCATAGCAACATCACAAGACGCATTGCAATACACTATTCGGAGGTCTGCTTAAACTTGCGGCATTTTCCCCTAACATGGCGAGCACACCACACTTTCATGTAATGCAACCGTAATTTTCGGATAACTTGACAAACATTGATTACTATGAGCCAACATTGGAAACATTTGAAGAATAAGCTCCTGTCTCGACCGAATGTGAGCTTGAAAAACTGTAACCATTTGTGAAGACTTCTCATGAGTGCATCGATACGCTGTTGAACTGGCTGTATAGTTCAATCTGCCCCGAAAAAGCTAAAGCTGAATTTTTACTCATTCCTGGTTGAATGAGTACTTTCTTTTTCTTCAGTAAAATCTACCTGCTTGTTGCATGAAACTGTAAATTAGTCTGCTTTAAGAAATACTGTAAATATGGCCTCCAAAATCAAGCGCTGGAAAAATGCCCGAGCGAGGAACATTTCGGAAGTACCGATGAAACGCAAATGCCGCAGGAAGATGTGATGTCACCCGGTGGAATTCTTTGGCAGTTTGTTGAAATACTCCGTCGTAAGCTCGGCAAGCGGCGCTCCTCGGCAGGCACGACAGCATTCACAGGTTGATTCTGAATGAGCTGTCGAAAAATGTAGAACAGTGAGTAATGTTTTATGATGTTAAAAAAGTGTTCACATGGTTCATGTAACAGAAATGCAGTAAAACTGACCGTGTATCTCTGAGTGCTCATCAGTGACTCGCACAAGGATATGCTCTTCAAAATAACGATACTGAAGTGACGCTAATACTGAAAATGATTTTAGCTGGCACTAACGACGTGAAGCCTATGAGGGGTTCAGGGCATCGCTGGGAAAGTACGACATATTGTTACGGGGAATAAAGTATACACTGGTGAACAAATGTGTACTGGCGAATATACTGGCGAGCTAATGCGTACGACGCTGCTGCAGTCCGAGCACGTTCCCGTTCAGCACTTCGTCGTCGTCATCCTCAGGCATCTACTTAGCCCGTGACATTACCCGCCGGCGGCAGAAGCACCGTCCCGGTGCGATCAATTCTCGAGGCGTGAGAAGTATGGTTTAAGCCGTGATACGTGCACTATATCGGTCGGGACTGAAGCTGGTACTGACGTGGTATGGAGTGGAGCTATCTCATAGGTCACGCTGGTGACCTTGCGTATGACGCGGTAGGGGCCAACGTAACGGGACATTAGTTTTTCGCTGAGACCAACACGATGTGATGGTAACCACAGCAAGATGAGTGACCCCGGAGAGTACTGTACGTCACAGTGCCGGCGATCGTAAGCACTCTTTTGGTTAAGCTGCGAGGCACATAAACGATCCCGGGCGACTTGGCGGGCGATGTCAGCTCGGGCCAGGGCATCACGAGCATAAGCAGTCGATGAGGGGCCGTCAGATTGGAGCATGGTGTCCATGGGCAAAGGCGGGTCATAACCGAACAGTAGGCAAAAAGGGGAAAATCCAGCTGTATCATGATGTGAACTGTTGTATGCGAAGGTAACGAAAGGTAAGTGGATGTCCCAATCTTTGTGATCCTTGGAGATGTACATCGCTAACATATTCGTCAAGGTGCGGTTGAGGCGTTCCATGAGGCCGTTGGTTTGCGGATGGTACGCTGTAGTGAACTTGTGGTGCGCAGAGCAGGATCGCAGGAGCTCGTCGACTACTTTAGATAGAAAACAGCTGCCGCGGTCGGTGATCAACTGACGAGGAGCACCATGACGCAGAATGATGTCATGAAGAAGGAAATCGGCTACATCACTAGCGCAGCTGGTGGGGAGGGTGCATGTAACGGCATACCGCGTTGCGTAGTCGGTAGCAATAGCAATCCACTTATTACCGGTGTCCGACACGAGAAAGGGTCCTAGAAGAACGAGGCCGACTCGGAAAAATGGCTCATCTGGTACTTCAATGGGCTGGAGGGTACCAGCAGGTCCCAGAGCAGGCGTCGTGCGGCGCTGGCAGATGTCGCATGCCACAACGTACTGTCGCACAAAACGGTAGAGGCCAGGCCAAAATAATCGGCGGCGAACGCGGTCATACGTGCGTGACACCCCTAGGTGTCCAGTGGAGGAGGCATCATGGAGCTGGGCCAAAACGTCTGAGCGAAGATGCGCTGGAACAACGAGTAAAAGTTCAGCACCATCAGGACGGGTGTTGTAGCGATGCAAGATGTCGTTGTGAAGAACGAACAGTTGTAAGGAGTGGTCAGGGTGGGGAGAGTGCAGACTATTGATAATAGCACGCAAAGAGGGGTCGCGGCGTTGTTCAGCAGCTATGTCGGTGAAGTCGGTAATTGAAAGAACGAGGGCCTCTTCCTCATCTTCCCTCGTGTCAGGGGGATCGACTGGGTAACAAGACAAGCAGTCGGCATCCTTGTGAAGTTGTCCGGATTTATAGGATACGGAAAAAGTGTACTCTTGTAAGCGCAGCGCCCAGCGACCAAGGCGTCCCGTAGGGTCCTTGAGTGAGGAGAGCCAGCAAAGCGCATGGTGGTCCGTAATAACTGAGAATGGTCGGCCATACAGGTACGGTCGGAATTTCGCAATGGCCCAGACGAGAGCTAAGCACTCGCGTTCTGTGATGGAATAATTTTGTTCCGAGCGCGACAACAGTCGGCTTGCATACGCGACGACGCGGTGCATGCCTTGTTGCCGTTGCGCGAGCACTGCGCCTATGCCGTGGCCACTGGCGTCAGTACGAAGCTCCGTGGCGGCAGATGGGTCGAAGTGTGCTAGGACTGGTGGATTGGTGAGAATGTCAACGAGCGACGAGAAGGCGTTTGCTTGCTGTTGGCCCCAGGTGAATGCGACATCCGTTTTGAGGAGGCAGGTTAGAGGACGGGCTACTTCAGCGAACTTCTCGACAAAACGACGGAAATAGGAGCACAGTCCCAGAAAACTTCGGACGTCCTTGACTGAGCGGGGTGTGGGGAAGTCGCGAACTGCTTGGACTTTCGCAGGGTCTGGTTGAACGCCCGCAGCGTTAACAAGATGGCCGAGTACGCAGATTTGGCGTAGCCCAAAGCGGCATTTGGACGAGTTAAGTTGCAAGTTGGCACCTCGAAAAACATCAAGCACTGCGGACAGACGGGTAAAATGGTCGTCGAAAGTAGTCGAAAAAACAATAACGTCGTCAAGATAGCAGAGGCAGATGGTCCACTTCATGCCTCGAAGCAGAGACTCCATCATGCGCTCAAATGTCGCGGGGGCATTGCATAATCCAAAAGGCATCATCTTGAACTGATAAAGTCCATCAGGAGTCACGAAGGCCGTCTTCTCTCTGTCTTTGTCGTCCACAGCCATCTGCCAGTAGCCTGAGCGAAGGTCTATTGAAGAGAAATATTTGGCACCGTGCAAGCAATCGAGTGCATCATCTATGCGCGGTAGGGGATAGACATCTTTCTTGGTAATATGGTTGAGATGGCGGTAATCAACACAGAATCTCCAGCTATTGTCCTTCTTTTTAACAAGTACAACGGGTGAGGACCAGGGACTAGATGAGGGTTCGATTATGCCCTTATCAAGCATTTTATCGACTTCTCGCTGTATAATAGCACGCTCCGGGGCTGACACACGGTAAGGTCGTCGGCGAATGGGTCGAGCGTCACCGGTGTCGATGCGATGGGTTACCACAGATGTCTGGCCCAAATTACGGTCGCCGAAGTCAAAGATGTCCTGATAAGAAGCAAGCACACGGCAGAAAGCAGAGACTTGTTCAGAGGTGAGCTTGTCAGATAGCATTGGCTTGAAAAGGTCGGTACAGGAACGTGACGAGAACGACGTTGATGAAAAATCGGGTGCCGAATCGGTGGTTAGAGCGGAAACTGTGTGGTTCACCAGTGGTGTAAGATGCGCAAGTGACATGCCGCGAGGAATAACTTGCGCTGAGAGGCCGAAATTGAGGACGGGAAACGAAGTTCGGTTCTCCTTAACGGTAACCACCGTGTTGGGGAGTGCAACATTGCGTGTCATGGCGACGTCAGAAATTGGGGCAGCAACATAATCACCATCGGGTACTGCAGGATATGGCGAGAGTTGGACTTGGACTGCGGCTTGCGGCGGATGTCTAAGGAAATCGACAGAGCGTAGACGAGGTGGGCTGGTAGAGACGGTCTCCGAAAAGGATGGTAGTTCGAGCCGAAGGAGACCTTTGGAACAGTCAATGAGCGCAGCGTGTGAAGTCAGAAAGTCGAGTCCAAGGATGAGGTAATGAGGGCAATTTTCCAATACAGCAAACAGAACTGAAGTTTGATGCTCAGAAATTGTTAATCGCGCAGTGCACATTCCAAGCACAGCAGGAGTACTCCCATCCGCTGTACGAACGGTAGGTGCAATCGCAGGCGTCAGAACTTTTTGGAGGCGGCGGCGGAGGTCTGAGCTCATCACAGATATTTGTGCACCAGTATCAATAAGAGCAGTTATAGGTAAACCATCAACGAGAATTGTAAGGAGGTTGCACCGCTGGTCGGGAGTAATCAGAGGATTTGCAGTCCAAGTCGTGTATGCAGCGTCACCTCCGGGGGCTGCACCGGCTAGTTTTCCGAGCGACGGTCGTAGGGAGACCGAGAACAACGGGGTTGGGGCGAGCGGGACTGACGACGCACGGGCGATGGCGAGCGGCTGGTCCGACGTTCTGGATTATGCTCTGCACCTGTCTCAGCACGGTAGGACGGGGCATAAGGTGCACGTTCAGAGCGAGGCCGCCAATCATAGAAGCTCGGTCGAGGTGATGAGGTCCAACGGCTGCGGCAATGGCGAGCGATGTGTCCTATCCGATGGCACGTGAAACATATGAGCCGATCATCTTGAGTGCGCCATTCAGCTGGGTTCCGTCGTGGCGCGAACGTGCGGTTCGGAGTGGCAGCCGCAACGACTGGAGCCGAGCTGGAAATAGCAGGGGCATTTTGATGAGGTGGCGAAATGCCCATATTCGCGATCTCTTGGCGAACCACGGCCTGTATCATTGAAACAGCATCGAGGTTGTGTTCTGGCGCGCTGACGCTAGACATAGCGGGAGCCATAGCCTCGAGTTCCCGACAGACTATTCTGGTGAAGTTTTCTGGCGCTGGTGGTTGGTGTAGTGTGGGCAAATCTTCGCAAGAAGATGTAGCCGCCGTGTTGGGAAGGCGGTCAAATCGGTGAACTATCCGCCTACTTTTTGCCTGTTCGAAGCGACGACATGCTTCGATGACCGACTCCACCGTCAAGCAGTCCTTGCACAGGAGAAAATTGAAGGCGTCATCCACAATTCCTTTCAGGATGTGTCCGACTTTGTCCTCGTCGAGCATGTCCTTGTCGACCTTGCGGCACAAAGCCAACACGTCCTGAATGTACGCGATGTACGGCTCTGTGGATGTCTGGGCACGAGTCGCAAGCTCTTTCTTTGCGGCCACTTGACGTCCGATGGGTTTCCCAAATAGCGCAATTTCTGTTTGCAGACGTCCCAGCTAGTCAACTCTTCTTGATGTGTCTCGTACCAGAGTTTTGCCGTGCCATGCAAGTAGAAGATGATGTTCGCCAACATAAGCGTCGGACCCCAATGGTTGCTGCTGCTGACGCGCTCATATTGAACCAGCCAGTCATCGACGTCTATGCCACTTGTGCCGTTGAATGGACCTGGGTCACGAGGTTGCACCACAACGATCGGCTGCGGGGCTGACGGATCTTGTTGACATTGTGTAGCCTGGTCAGTCATCGTGGTAGCTGCAATGCGTCGTCCGCTGCAAAGATCCAGCTCGTTGGGCTGTATAGCGAGTGGTACCCCGCACCTTCCACCAATGATGTTACGGGGAATAAAGTATACACTGGTGAGCAAATGTGTACTGGCGAATATACTGGCGAGCTAATGCGTACGACGCTGCTGCAGTCCCAGCAGGTTCCCGTTCAGCACTTTGTCGTCGTCATCCTCAGGCATCTACTTAGCCTGTGACAATATAACCCCCGTTTGGCAATAGTACTACTACTTCTTATCTTTGAAAAGTTGCTGCCAGCTGCCCGAATGGCTATTATATAGATAGAAGGCTGCATACTGATGGCCGCACACGTCGCTCTTATCTAGGCGTGATTGGGCGCTTGAAAACATGGATAGTTTTGTGTGTGCAAGAGCCATTAGTATACAACTTCCATAGCTGCGCACATTGAAGGTCTGCTATTTTTGGCCAAGTTACTGCACTCGGATATGCACATAAACACATACACGGATGTAGCGACTAAAAGGTATACCAGAACTGCAACGCCTTCTTGCAAGAAAGAAGAAAATCAATGTAAATGTGAACTCTACTCTCGGACAAAATTTCTTGTTATTGAATGGCTACAGAGCCGACTCACACGTATCTTCCCCACTGAATGTAGTTCAACAATCATGTCCATATTTTCTATGCGAGATATAAAAACTACTTTATTTTCTACGTGTAGCTTTTAGTGAGAGGATGCAGCCCACACCAATGAGCTATTTCCATTTATTTGGATTTATAAGTAGTCATTCCGCGTTTTTGCATGTGTGACAAAATCACGCCTTTTACATGTACCGCAAGCGCTAGGCAGCATCTGCATCGGTACGCAACTACGACTGCGCGCATGATTGATTTGATATGTGGGGTTTAACGTCCCAAAACCACTATATGATTATGAGAGACGCCGTAGTGGAGGGCTCTGGAAATTTAGACCACCTGGGGTTCTTTAACGTGCACCCAAATCTGAGCACACGGGCCTACAACATTTCTGCCTCCATCGGAAATGCAGCCGCCGCAGCCGCGATTGGAACCAGCGCCCTGCTGGTCAGCAGCCGAGTACCTTAGCCACTAGACCACCGCGGCGGGGCATACGACTGCGCGCAGCTATCACTGTCTGTGGCAGTAGGAAATGCGCCAAACCGGACTACCTCACACAGGAACACACTTGCATAAGCTCCACTCCATATCTTTCTCTTCATTGTCAAGAAAAGTTGTCTCCAAGTATACGTATTAATATTAATGACCATCAGATAAGGTTGAACAAGAACAGTATATGTTTTGCTTCCTAAATGAATCGTAAAATCAGCACTGCAATTTTAGTAGGATTTTCTGCTGGTCTAGAAGCAGAACAAATAAGTGCACGACTTGGCGCAAAACAGCAAGGAATACAAAAGTCACGAGTTAGCTGTTGCGTTGCAACCTCACCATCACCATCTTGTCCAGAGTCGCGCGTTTTTATGCTCTGCTATCGGTACTTTATTGCTTGAACGTAGTAAAGGTTTCTTCAGGAGATGATTTGTATTTTTATTTGATAAGAGAAAGATTAACTATTAACGATAAGATTGGAAGATCCAAGTTTCTATCGCCAAATTTCATGCTTGAACTGCAATGGTGCACGTTCATACTACGATGTTCATCCATATTCTCACTCTGGTGTCTCGTCCCAAGCGCAGTTTAAGTTCACGTAATGACATTCACGTTAGGACAACACGAATTTTAAAGGGGCCTTGCAAAACTTCTCCGAGTAATCATGAATGGCCCCATTAAAGGAGTTTATAGCCTCGCATATTAACGGCCACAAAAATTTTCAGATTCCATCTAGTATGAGTGGTGTTGCGAGGATTTGCCACATGCTGGTGAGCGCACACATGCGAGCGAGCGCGCTTAAAGCTATGAGTGTGTGTGTGTGGTGGGGGGGTGTACCAAATTAGTGAAATGGGGCAAGGAAGGTACATTGATTCTTCAGCACTTGTTGTGACCTTGTGGGATTCCTTTTCTCTTTTTTTTTCCTTGAGCGTGCCGCTTACCTTTAATGTAAAAGTGAGTGCAAGTGCACAAGCACGTGACGACATTCTGGAGCGGCCGCGTTAACTACGGTTATACAGCACACGGATTCTTTAAATCCGCCAATGACCATACACATTTGGGCTTATGACACCATCATTCGGTTTTATGGCATCATTGGTCGAGGAAATAAAAAGCGATTTCTAACTGACTTGAAAAATTAATTAAGAATTCCAGGCCGCGTGCTGCTCTATAATGTTGGCTCATGTGTTCTCAAGTGCCTCCGCTACCTACCAGTAGCGTTATCTGACCATGCTCAAAAAGTGTGGCAGGATCCCTTTAAAGGTGTTTTCATGTCATTAGCAATTTGGACAATACGCATGTTTGGGACAAGATGGAAGCTTGATGCGGTCAAATTTCAAATTTCATTAAACAAGGAATCGTTCACGGCAACAACCTTCTTTGTTCAGAACGTTTGACCTCGTGAAACTACTTAATATGTACTGATGGGCTAGTTGTTTATCCATAATCTTTTGACGAAGCAGCCCGCATTTTTGCAACTTCTTATTAGCACTACATGTTTTTAGATGCTTGTATAAATATTATTTTTGTAGCCTTTATCGTGGTCACTGCTGTCAGTGCACATGTGAGTGTACATAAGCTGGGTCATTCGAGAATACATCATCAGTAGCAGTACAGCACTTGTGTTTATGTCCTCTATGTGTGTGTGCTTTTGTTTCCTTGTGTGCGCTGCTTTATCAGAAGATTTTGAAATCAGGCTATTTTCGCTTGGAAAGAGCCGTCAGATTACCTAGCGTAGTGAAATGCAATCCTTGTTTACTGATCAGCTGTTGACTATGTCATGACTGCACAGAGAGAGAGAACTCTTTATCGGAGCTTTTTGTTTTTGCACCTTTTCATACTTGCCTAGACTCAGTTTGCAGTAGGACATGTAATATTAATTACCAACCGAGCGTGCAACGAAAAATTACCAGTTCAGTTCAACTTGACATGTTGGTAATTATTGCATCGTTAGATAGCACTACTGCCACCATAATGACACTGTACTACGCAGAATTTGTCATCCTGCACACACTTGCCACTTACTTCATGAAGTCGGGTGCTTTCGAGATGGCATGTTCAAACTCGGCGAACGCTAGTAGCCTGTCTTCGTCCAGATCGGCTTCCTTGAGTATCTGAAAAGGTGATGCAACAAAAAATGTGTTGTTAACCCTAATGCGCTGTCACTTTCTGACAATACATGTATTTGTATGTCGGCTCTTGGGAAAGAAGCAACTCGTCTGTCCCAAACAAGTCTACTGGTGCTGGTGATAGTGTGTGCTGTATCACCTCACTATCAGTCTGATAGGATGTTAGCAGCAGATTACCAAATGCATATCTGAACACCATCCATCCAAAACAGAAGTATGAAAAAAAAAGTGGCTGAACACACCTTAGAAGCAAAATGCATAAATACATGGTCTCAAGAGAAAGAATGAAGAGTATGGCAGCACTTGAAGCAAGGAGATAATTTTAGAAAATTTAGAAGACATTCATTTGAATTGTGAGACAGAACATGAACATGTTTATCATACTATAGTGCTCATGTTTTTTTTTTTTATTTGAAACAAAACCCGCAGCGCCACTTAGGCATTATTGCGGGGGGCACAGAGCCTCATAAAATGAATCCGCAGTCTTGCGGCCAACTACATCGGCTGGTAACGTGTTCCATTCAACAATGGATTGCGGAAAAAAAGAATGCTTAAAAAGATCCGTTCTGGGGTTGTATGGCCGTACTTTAAATTTGTGATCATGACGGGAGGATTGATAATACGCTTTTTTTAAATAATCTGAAGCATTAATGCCCGTTTTATTGTTATATATCGAATAAAATAGTTTTAATCTTAAAAATAAGACCTGAAATAAAAAGCTCAATATTATATTGATTTTATTTTACCTTAAACGTTACATTTTGGCATGTGTTGAACTGGTGCACATGGCTAGCGACACTAACGTGTCTCTTTCAGGTAACTTATACAGGATGCCCTACGATCCTATGAAATGCTAGAACACACTATGCACGTTGGTGCAATCAAATATTTCGTAATAAAATGTTCGTCCTCGCCGCATGCCAAGTCACGAAGGCACATCCCCTGTTTATGACATTTGCCCAAGACTCAATCAATCGCATGCGGCAAGGATGAATATTCTATGATGGCATGTGTACAGGATCACACCCCATAAGTCTTCACATCACATGTGTTTTAAAGATGAGAGCCTCACTTGGCCTCACAAGTTCAAGACAGATATTAAAGTGTGCCAGTAATGCTCAACACGTCTTTGCATGATCAAAAGCTTTTTTCCTACAAAGCCCAAACAGTCTACGTTACAGACGATCAAAGAGCTCTACATTGAGGACCTTCACAAAGTTGTCTACGGAGTTTGGAATGTGATATGGTATACAGAATGGTCAAGATTCCGTTTGCCACCCAATCTAGTGAATCTAAGGACAAGCGTACGCGACACTGGGACGTAATCCACACAGTAGTGTTTCCTAGTCCCTTCACAGATGAAGCGCAAGCCGGAAGCGCACACCAGTGTCAAGTCCAACGGCTGCCAATGGCCGTGGTTGCTGAGCCACTGTGGCAGGTGGCAATAACCATCAATAATCCACTCACATTTTCAACCAGCTGCTTGACTTCGTAGTCGGCAAAGACCTGCCCGCCACGCTGCGTCAGTCGGCCAATGACTTGCTTCAGGTCCTCGGTGGATATCATGTCATCCTCGTTGAAATCTGAAATGCATAGCCCAAATTCACAACCGCTGTCACCAGTACGCTGACTTTCCACAAGTGGCGTTTAAACATACAGACAAGGTAATACAGCATGCAGATCGATCATAGCAGGCTCAGAGCACACACAAACCAGTCATGCCCCTACGGCTGTGGCCGTCTTAGCTTTACCACTATATTTATAGCGAACAATTTGTTGAATACTGAAGTAAAATAACACTGCAAAAATACCCCCTGATTTTTTCTTCATTTATTTATTTTTTCATTTAAGCGGGTTGGAGGATGATGAGAATTCAGCATAGCTGCAAAGTCCTGAACTGAGTTCCCTATCTTAGACTTCATCTTTTTACCTCACCAAGCAACTACCGTGCATGTGTTCTAGTCTGACACTAGAACAAAGTATTTTTAAATTATGGTACATGTAAAAGTGGGAATTTTCTGTCCTGGTTGTCACCATCTAATTTTATCAAGAACTATCGTCTCCAACATCCTTTGCGACAGCAACAGAGTGAAATATAGCGTAGGATTGGTTGATACAACTTGAATTTGTTTCTTATGATTATCCCAAAACATGCAAACATACGTACATGCAATTCAGCACTAATTTTAAAGGGGCACTATTTCAAAGTATTCGAAGTTCCGTTGTTAAGTGTTACCATGTCATTGATGATTTCTGGCAACACCGCGAGATTTTTTTAGTACGAGTATTTTAAGCTCAATGGCAAGTTTTTTCATGGCCTCAAGACTACCATCCAATCATTTCATACATAGGTGACTTTGTTTTCTTTCTTCTTAAAATCTTGGCTGGGCTTTAATTTTCTCTCCTTTGAACCAGCAGCCACCATGACATAACCAAAATAGATACATGAACAATCTCCCATGTGGGCGAGAAAGTGGCTTGTTTGGCAATTCACGGGATTCTGAAAACATCTACGCGTTGGCAGCACAGATAAAAAGAATCTAGGGGTTTTTTTCGCATATCTACGACTAGCAACTCTTAATTCACGCACCGAATATCTGGAAGGCGTATTCAGTCTTCACACTTCGCGGCGCTTTGTCGCTGAACACCGACATCATGTCCAAAAAGTCCTCAAATGTCATGTGACCATCGTTGCTAGATGAGAAGACCTTGCATATCCGGTCTCTGAACGGATTCACTCCAAGCTCGGGCATGTTGAGGATCTTGTCCATTGGCAGTTTGGCGTTTCGGTCCTTGGACACCACATCTGGGGCCAACTGCTTGAACCTCTCGTAAGCTCTGCATGAGAGTGTTAGAAAAGTGGACCAAGCTCAAAATGATAGCTAAAATGAGGCTCAAAAGGAAGAAATTTGTTCTATCTTAGCTGTGTTTTTTAACTTCACACAAACATTGCAGAGGACCTGATTATTTAAAACACTGTGTGATTTCTAATCGACTTGAGCAAATTTAAAATCGTGTCCATACTAAGGAAACACCTTAAACCTTAAGTCGTCAATTCGAGCCGTGATGTGGCATATGACCTTACTGGCTATATTCACATGCACATATCTACCCTGTGCTTGCCAATACCTTCTCTGGCAAAGTCAAAAAGGTATGACTGTTACATTCAATTTTTGCGGTTTAGGTGAACTCTTTGGCAGAGGATCATACCTATGGTATGTACTTTTTCGAGTGATGCAAAATAGAACCCCCCCCCCCCAAGACTTTCTTTCAAAAATTCAGTGTTTGGGTCATGGAGCACATTGTAGCATTACCGTGGTACAGGTTGCCACAATAAGCATTTCCAATTGTGCTCATTCACAGCCATGTACACCCATCACTACTCACATTTCCAATCACATTCCCTTATATTCACGCGTGCCGTTTACATTATTTGGGGAAAAGAAAAGGAGCTTCAAGGGAATATATTCTAATTTTTACTCAATTGCTTTTTTAGTACAGCTTTACAATATACTTATCGCACATTTTGTTTAATTGGCACTTGAGCTTATCAATGACAATTAAGTTTAATCAATACAACATCAGACAATGACAAAATAAAAGGTTAATAGCTCTGATTTAACTCTTTCTTCTGTGCGAAAGAAAAAAAGAAAGAAAGCACAGGTGCACAACACTGCTCGATGATCCGCAAGCTATTAAAGTTACATTTTGAGGCACATTACGGTGAACGAATCTGCCATCAGCTTACTCCACGAAATAAATTTTATTTCTTCCCCTTTAAGGAGCCAAAACAAAGATATATGCTTCTGAACACGCCTTATCGCAGACGTTTTTTTTTTTTTTAATTCTTCGCGACGTGAAGTTTTAGCGCAGCGAAATCATAATCGCGGCGTTAACGCATTGAGATGTGAGCGGCGTAAACTTTCGACCACGCGCGCTTTTAACAGCGCAACGCCAATGCCGCTAAGCCAGTACGCCGGAGCAAACTGGCGCAGGGATGGAAACACAATGGGCAATGAGCCTCGAGGTCAAATACGCACACCCTCCGTCGAAGCGCTACGAAGAGCGCCGACGACATTCCACCCGTTTTCCGGGTCGCACCGCAGGAGCCCTCATATCGTACGTAAAAAATGTAGAAAAACGCAACAACCGGGAAAGGTAGCCGCGTCAATCACTTACACGATTATCTCGCTCTTCGTGAAGAAAGTCAGCTCCTGCAGGAAAAGAACGAAAGATAAGAATACGCATATCTAGAGGGTCTGCTAAAATAGGGGCTACGCTGGCAATGATCTTACCTTTCGCGCTACGGGTGCGAGATAAGGACCTCACCTGATAATCGTCGAGCTCTTCCTCCGTGAAAATGCTGTGTTGCTGGCCCATGATTAAAAAAGAAAGTTGTTCAAACGGCGCCGAGTGGGTGAAATGAAAGCACTGCGCCTTAGAGCGACCGGACGCGATAGGAAAGAGCAACCGTAAAAACCCGTCGTTGCCAAAGGAGTGTCGTCGGTGTCGTCTTGGCATGCGACCAGCGCTTGCCAGGTTACTACTACGTCAGGAGCTCTCGCGAACGACGCAACGTGATGGCGTAGATGAGGATGACCCGCCGAGGCATGGAGCGATAGATGCATCAATAGCACGCTCCATTTCCACGTTGTCTACGAAATCGCGTTATGTAAACCAAAACAAAGCGCACATCGCGGACTCAGGCCGCGCGGTGATTCAGCAACAGGCCGGCTCCCTCCCGCGCTCTCATTTCGCTCGCTTCACCTTTACTTTTTGTGTTTGTTTTGTCGCTCGTTTCTTGTCGCGTTGTGTGTGTCGGGAGCTGACGCACCCGACAGCTGATTGAAGGATCGTGTTTGCCGCTCTGTATCGCTTTTGTATGTCTATTTTTACTATTACTGACGCGTCGCGAAGTGGCCCAGATTTCTTTTTGCGACAGGTTGCGCTCCTGCGCAATCTCCGCTATAGTCATACACAATTCTGAGTCGCGCAGCAACAGCCAAACCACTGACCAATTTTTGCCAGCTAAGTTTACTTTAACAATTTGTCGCGCTATCTAGTGGCGATTTTCTAAGCATTTTTTACAAAATAATGTAACGTTTATGCGTTAATAGTTTTTTCAAATGTTAGTAGGGGTCGGAACAAATTTTAAAATTGCATAAAACTAAGATGCAGGGGTCGACTTTATAAGTCTACTCTTATTTAGAGTGTAGTAAGTAAAAGTACTCAAGACACTCAGTTTTTCTTGTTCGCTCACCGCAACCTGGTCGCCCGTAGTGACACCGACATCATCAGAGATATATATTTTTCATTTCCTTAGCGCACACCGTGAGAGAGGTTTAGGTTTTGTGCTCGTTGTCTTTTGAGGTTGTCGACCGCACGGACAAGAAAAGTGAAGAAACCGAGCGAGTCGCGGCGTAAGTGCGGGTTCCAATCGTCGACGCCGCTGCCACGCGACCGCGCCATGCCTGCGCTAGTCGAGCGTCCGAAGATGAGCATCGCCATGTGGGCCGCGCTCAAGAACCACATAATGCGACAGCGCGAAAAGAAGAAGCAAGAACAGGAGGCCGACGCCGCCACGGAGCGCGTGAGACGCGAACGCGAGCTCAAGCGTCGCCAGGACGCGATGACGCTCGAAGAGATCCGCGATCAGGTGCAGCAGTCCGAGAAGAAGCTGGTCACGCTGAAGGAGGAGAAACACCAGCTCTTCATGCAGCTCAAGAAGGTACTGCACGAAGACGACACCCGGAAACGGGCCTTAGTGAAGGAGGCCAACGAGATGGCAGCGCTCAACCACTCGTACCTACAACAGCAACACAACGCCGCCATGCACCAGCACGCCGCCGCTGCTGCGGCCGCAGCCGCCGCCGCGATTCCGCAGCACCTCTACATACAGGACATTAACCGTGCTCACTCCATGTACAAGCTGGCGCAACCCATCCCGCAGAACCCGAGCGTCCTGCATCGTGCGCCACTCAAGAGGCCGCTGACGCCGTCCCCTCCTCCGTCGTCGCAAGCCGCGACTTCGTCGACCTCTTCGTCCCAGCAGGCGACTCCACCTCAGTCGGGCTTCTCGCCCCAGCAGCCGTACGCCTACAAGGCTCAGATGCCGGGCTCGGCGGCGTACGGGGCGCCCAAGCTGATCCCGGCGTACGCGCCGGGCCACGGTCCCATCTACTACGCGCACGTCCCAGGTCAGGGGTCGGTGCCAGCGGCCATGGCTCCCGCGGCACCGGTGCCCTATCCGGCCTACCCGACACCCCAGTTCCCTCACCATCACGCCGAGTCGGCGGCTGCTGCCGCAGCCGCGGCAGCGGCTGTTGCCAAGCAACAGCAGATGGTTGCCACCCACAACTTCCACCTCGCTCAACAGCAACAGCAAGCCGCCGCCGCAGCTCAACAACAACAGCAGCAGCAGCAGGCAGCTGCCGCAGCGCAACAGCAGCAGCATCAACAAGCAGCCGCTGCTGCTGCGGCGGCAGCGGCCGCTGCCGGATACCCTGGGGCACCCGTGGTTCCCCAGGCCCTGGAGCCGCCACACGGCTTGCAGAAGCCTCGCTTCCACGACGAGAAGTTTTACGTTTCCCAGCCATCTATGCTGCCCATGCGGACACTGGCCTCGCCGGCAGCCCAGTCGGCCGCCATGGCGCTAGCCAGTCCGCAGCCGAAACCTTCGTCGTACCTGACAGCTGCACAGCAGCACCAGATGGCAGCAGCTGCTGCGGCTGCGCAAAGGCACCCGGGGTATCCGGGTCAACCAACGCGATTTTACTAAGGTTAACTAAATCTAGCGGTCGGTCTGTGAAGGTAGAGGTAGCCGCTGGCTAGTACGCAAGAAGTCTTCAGATGCTGCTGTGGTGCGCACAAGGAGTAATACCCATAAGCATTGAAACATGCTCGGTCAGGCAGTCTGTACACTACTGCTATTGAGAGCACCACATTGCTGTCACATTTGCGCACTGTCTGAAGTGTTGGCATACAACATTTGTTAAAGTTTAAGTGCGACTTCGGCTCACAACTATAAGTTGGAGGAACTAGCAGACACACGGAAGTGTAGGAAACTACTCTTTCTTGTTCGATATTTGCGTAGAGGTTATGTTATTAGCACAAGAACAGCTGGAACAGCATTAGTTGGGTGCAGCCAATTGCTGCGTTGCCAGTTTTCTTGCTTTGCAAGGGCTCGAAGCAACCATTGCAAGTCTAACTTAAGACCAGCATGGCTGAAACGGTGATTCTACCTGGGGCGTCTTGCATATGTATAAATAACTCTCAGTGCATTGTCCAAGAAAGAAAACAGTCGGAACACACTTTCGGTTTCATTCTTTATTTACAATGCACAATGAATCGCTCATGTTGCAAGTTCTGCAACTAACTGTAACAGTTTGCGAAAAAGCTGTGCAAGACCTGTTAAAATGGACATTTTGACAGCATGCAGTAGACATGTGACATATGAGGACAATACAAATAAGCACAAATAATCTACAGCCCTTGAGAGAGTTTGGCCTTGGGGACCGAGCTCAGTCATTCCTTTGTGCAACTTGACTTGTCGTTCCTGTTCAATCGGCCCATTAGTATTAATTCTTATCTATTAATGGCTATGCATGATATGCAGAATATTTTTTTCATGCAGGCTAGCTTATTTGCAAGCTTGACGGATGTTGCATGTTGTATACAGCTGAGCCACCATACTTAAACATCATACATGCTCTAATTTGATTGATTTGTGGGGTTTAATGTCCCAAAACCACCATATGATTATGAGAGATGCCGTAGTGGAGGGCTCCGAAAAATTGTGACCACCTGGGGTTCTTTAATGTGCACCCAAATCTGTGTACACAGGCCTACAACATTTCCGCCTCCATCGGAAATGCAGCCCCCACAGCCGGGATTTGATCCCGCGACCTGCGGGTCAGCAGCCAAGTACCTTAGCCACTAGACTACCGTGGCGGGGCAAGTACATGCTCTAAAGCTAGATGAACGTGTGCATAGTCCAGTACATTTTTACAGACTGTCTGCGCAGAATTACGAAGCTGTTAGTAGATGAAAGGTGCAGGCATGTAAATAGAGAAACTTTCTGCCACTTGAGTTACGTTTAACTGGTTTTCAGCTTAGTGGGTTCTACAATGTTTCTGTATTGCACAAGAAAGCAAGAAGGCTTGATTTTTGCATGCGTGCAAAGAGACTGTGATTGTTTGCCGCCGTGCATGGTTTTGAGGTAGAGTCGTGCCCGAAAGCATTCGTGTGCTCGCATTGCATATTAGCGCTACGATAGATCAGTTACGCGCACTCGTGCCGTGATGTGACTGGGTGATTGCACCCGAATCTCGGATATGCGTTTTGTTTTGTATCTTGGAAGCGCATGGGCTTACAAAGCAAGGGTTGTGTCATTGTTATGGAGCACCATGTGTAGCGGTTGGCGTAGCAGTTGATGTGTAATTGAACGAACTCGCCGAAAATCTTCCGGCATCTTCAACGAACCCCACCAAAGAACTTCAGGCGCGATGATTAAACGAAACAGCATGCCAAGTCACCTAGGTGTGGTTTGCCGAGGATGCCACTATCTTATTGTGACGTGTTGCCTGTTCAGAGCGTGGCATCACTTCACGTTCAAAATTGCTTCATAATTATTCTAACAATCTTCTGTATCGCGCAGCTCCCTAAGCTTTGTCTATGCGAGTTTGCCGGAAAAAATTTTCAGCATGCTGGATGCCCCAACAGTACTCTTGCCCAACAGGATAACTGTGGATTCCAGGCATGGCAATGTGTGTATTGGGCTACTTGATTAATATTTGCATGTTCTCTTTATCTATTAGGTCTTTCTGTAAGGTTCACCGACAAATGGAACAAAATTACTTGTTTTTTGTTGTTGTGCTGTGGCAATGTAGCTTTTACAATAGTATCCCTGCTGCCCCTTAGGCAAAGTTTTACTTCTGATTTCAAGTTTGTAAGAGCTACTTGACATTTTCCGTTGATGTAGTGGCTGTTGTGATATACTTCAATACACTATTCTTGCCCTCCCTTTGTATTTCTGTTTATATTGATGGTGGGTATTGCACAAGGTTGTCCATTGTGTGAACACACATTTCGCTAGTATTAATGGTTCTTTTAAACATTCTACTCATGGGATTTTATGTGTTTTGATAGTGTCAATAATGTTTCAATACGTGTTGTTTTTCTGTGTACCACCAGTATATAGAATCGGCACTAATTATGTGTTTTACTCATTGGGCTCTGGCTTTATTCATGAAGTAAATGGATTGTACTTGTAATGGTTTTCTTGCTTTAATCCTGTGTTAGTTGTTTACAGAGTTTCATGTAGTATAACAAGTTCAATGTCTTAACCAGCTGTTATCAGCAGAAAAGCTTTTGCGGCATATTTTTCTGCGTTAAAATGTGTCTCTCTAAGCAGAAAGCTTCGTATGTCCTGTGTGGGGTTGGAGTTGCACCTCACAGCGAAAATCCATCAGCTAATGTTTCTAGTACTGCACTGAACAAGCACCTCTTTCTACCATGATTTCGAATTAATACCGCTTCCTTTTACGTTTACTGTTCTTACTAGTGCAAAAGTGGCGTGGCAACTCCCTTTACTTTTTTTGAGCGCGTTTTCAAGTTCTCGCACAATGAATGCACATATCGCTTCATTAGTGTTCTCCGTTTTATGCACTCCCACACAAAGCTCAGTCTTCCGCCGAATGGTTCGGCACTTCCAAGTCTTCGTTCACTTTTTCTGGGCTGGAAAAGTTTTGGCGTTTGACATCTATTGAGCAGTATCACTACTTGGTCGAACTCTTGTGTTTCTTGCGAGCTGCACTTTTTCTGCCTACTGATGGAATTTCGCAACCGTTCAAGGGCTTTTATGAATTTTTGTTTCGCTTGTTTGAAAGTGATCCAATCAGCTGGGTCTAGAGGAAAAGCAAAAGAATAAAAAAAAAAAAACAAGGAAAGGCAAAAAAAAACATTTCTCATCTGCTATGAGTTCACCAAAATGAATAGACGGTCACACTACCTGAGCTTGCTCTGTGGCGCTTCACTGGCAGTGTGCGCTGCTGCTGTGTGGTGGAACAAAACTTCTGTTAGAGTTTCAATGAAGTTGGTGCACCTTGGTACTTTTCCATGAGTTGTTAAGGTGGATGATGAAGTTCTGAGCTTTGATTACGTGGAAGCTTGCGTTGTGGGCTCACAATGGGCTGTTATCGAGTTTACAGGCGGTACTGCTAGCACAGTTCGTCCCGCAAACTGAAAGTGCTGTGATAAAAACTTGTAACTAAGACACTTTCTTATTATTTGGAAGTCGCAGTGATAGAAAGTGGCACATTTGGAACACCTACATCAAATGCTTCTTTGCGAACGATAGCGTGCGACTTCCACCCCGATCTCCTCTGCTGCTGAGCTGTCCGGCCCTACTGTTCAGGTACTCTTTCCTCCGTGTCTCCTGCCTCCACAGCTTGTGCATGTAGTTGACGTACAAAGCGGCACAGACTCATCCGCTAGCTTCTGGGTCTTCTGTGAGATTTATGGTCGTGGACGTAGGTGTTTGCAGAGTTTTCCATAAAGGGGAAGCCAAGTTTCATCTTTCTTTTTCCCATTGTGCAAGTCCGAAAAAAAAAAAAAAAAGCTTCGAAGTTGATGAATCAAAATGAAGCGATGATGCCCTTCTCACGAGGACCTGCCTTTGGTACCAAGCTTTTTGAAGATAAGTTTGGAGGTGAGCAGTTATTGGAGCACAACGTCAGGGGTAACCGACCACCATTACAGTCAAAAACTTGTGTGGCCGTAATGCTGCTCATTGATGAGGCAGCTTTGACTGCCCAACCACCCATAAAAAAATCTGTCTCTTTTGAGCACATGTCTACGAACACGAATTGCTCTGTTGGCCATGTTAAAATGAAAGCTTCTATTGGGTACCCAGAATTCATTTTTATCCTGTCATGCTTAGCGGTGGTTTCGTTTTTTTTTTTTCTGCTGCTAAAGATTGACATGTCACTGAGAAATATTGGAAACTGAGGTAAATGAGCTGTGAGCACACCACATCCGACGAAATGCTACCCATTTTCTCGCATGTAACTGATTGTGACATTGTTGGTAGTAAGAATGCATACTTGTTATTTCAACCACGGGGGGAGAGGGGGCTGGTGCAGCACACAAGGTTCATGGGCAGTTTGCAGCAAAACTAGCGTCTTGATGAGGTCAGAGTGTTTTAGCTGTTGTCTGGCATTGAAACAAAGTTTATCCAAAAATACAAGTTGAAGAAGCATTAATGTTTGTATTGCAAACCAACTAATAACAATGAGAAGTTATCATAATTGCAGTGAGCAGTTCTATCATTTTGTGGAGGTGTAGTGCCTAACATGGTTCAAGCAGCGTGACATGGTTTCTGCAGTCATAACAGCATGAACATAAGCCTCATGCATCCTTTGAGTCATTGTATGATTGATGAAGCAGCGCAGCCTTTTTTTTTTTTGCTGTAACCGTCCTTTGCAGATGTCTTGTGATCAACCATTAATCGGAAGTTATTTAGAAATTTAAAAAATACCCATATATTTTCCACCTACCTGATGGCATTAGAAAATTGGAGATGCAGGCAATGTTGACAATCTGTAAGCTTTGGTCACACATACCGTCATATAAAAATTGAAGCTACCGCAAAATTTCTGTTAAGCCAACTTTCGAGCTGATAGAACCGCAAATCGATAATTCTTCAGGCTCTCAAATTTAGAGCCAAATGGGTATAAGTAAGTGATCTAAAAGACGCCCTAAAATTCGATTTAAATTTAAATGTTTGTTGCTCAGATAACGAGCAATGCCCTGTCAGAATGCTGGTCTTTGTTGCGTCTCTGGAAAGTGAGGATTCTCACAAGCCACATTGATCACATTTCATTTTTGGACTGTTTGGCCGAGTGTTGACTGTATATTGTGTTTGCCTAAATTTGTTTGTTTCACTTGCCTTCGATGAAGAAGTTGCATCATTCATGTCCAATATTTGATGTTAATGTTTGCTGCACACCATGCTTGGTGGAAGGTTTGTAACCACATCTGTGGGCATAGAGGTCAGTGTTTGGTGGCTGTGCTCTTTAGTAAGGTGCAAGATCCTTTCGGCTGCATCTCTTTATAGAAAGTAACCTTATATTGAGAGCTAATGTTCGATATTAAAAAAAAATGTTGGTTTTTATGCTTGTGGCTGCCCATGCAAGCACAGTGTCAGTAGTAAAAGGCTCACCTGCGCAACCAGCGCCCTACCACTTGCGTCGCACCCTAGACTGGGCCGTGTACACATCCCTGGGTTTTCTTAAAGAGCCAGAAAACGGGCTCCAACCTTTTTTTTGCACCCCTTGAACAAGCTCACGTACAATAGACCGCGGCGATCACATTTTTCAAATATTACCGCACTGCACTCCGTGGAGACCCTCAATTTCCAAAAATGATTCCCGTGCCCGACCGATCCCCCTCGTACGAGCAGTGACGCAAGCATACCCAGGGGCAGCTCGATTAACCACTAGCTCGTCGACTGGTCCTTTCTCCTACGAAACGAGGCCTTAGCCCGGCGGCGATGCATTTTCCGCCACCCAGTCCGCATTTTCATTTTCGTGTCTGCCTTCTGCCATGGTAGCCCGAGGCTACCAGGAGAAGCAGTATAGCGAGAACAAACGCTTCAGAGATAAAGAGGCGTTTCGCTACTTTACCACTGGCAGAAGGGTGCTCCTCGCACCGCGCCACGTCTCCCGTGCTGCTACGACATGTGTGTGTGGGCACAACATCTCTTTATGTTGTGCCATCACATTGCGTTATGATGACGTGACGTAATGGTCATAACTTGAATGTTTCTTGCAGCAGGGAGAGCGAGATTACTTTCTCATGCAAAAGCCCTTTTCATCACAGCTATCTGGGCCAGTCTTGTGCAATATTGGCTTCAGTGACATTCCCTGTTCCACAACTCCTCATCACTAAAGGTCCTTTTGGTCGTACGTCTAGAGCAGTTCTAAAAGACACCTTAGCCTCGTGCTCAAGTTTGCCCGCAGCTTTTGTCGTGCAACATATTCTGTTCAGGGCCGAATGGACTTCGTTAGGACGAGGTTTTTGGTCTTAGTTGGAAAAAAAAAATCATGAGAGGGTCAAACTTCGGTGCTAAATATGCCTTGCTTGTTCAAGCACACGACCACCTGCAGTGTGTGCCACTGATCTCTGCACTTTTAGCTTCTGTGTTGCAGAGGATGAGAAGGATACAGCTACCCACATGAGAGAGAGGGAAAGCTGTGTAATATAAATGGGAGGGGAGCTAGCTGCAGACTAGCTCTGTGGGCTGGATGAGCGTTGTACTGTTTTTGCAGTGTATCTTTCAGTGCATTCTATCGTAAAGCCTAGTGAAGTCCTTACAAGTGTAGCCCTGTATACCAATATTGTGAATACTGTCGTAAAACCTACTACACTAAAGTGCATTTGTGTGTGATGTATATAGCACTGCGATTGGTCTAGAGGTGTTTATCTGTTACGTGGCACCTCTGTCGGCACTTTTGTGATGCCCGGTGAGTTTTGCTGTTTCTCTGCGCGTGTACGTGCGAAATTGTGTTTTAAAAGCCTAGGTGAAAGTTCCGTGCTTGTTATAAATGCTCCGGTGTAATAAATCGTTAAGGGGATTGACCGCACAGTGCTTCAGTGTTGCAAAGTTTGAACCCAATGGTAAGATTGGGATGTTTTTCATTTACGTAGGTGTGAAATTGTGTTCTTGTAGCCTTGATGAAGGTATCACTGTCGTAATAAATGCTCTCGTGTAGTAAATTGTTAAGGGAATTCACCCCAGAGTGTTTTTGTGTCGCGAAGTTCGAACCCAGTGCTAAAGTTGGGAGGTTATACATTTGTGTATGTGTGAAATCATGTTTTTTGAAGCCTTGATGAAAATCTCATAGTCGTAATAAAAGCTCCGATGTTGTAGATCGTTACGGGGATGCACCCCGTAATGCCTCGCTGTCGCACAATTCAAACCCATTGGAAAGATCGGGATGCCCCACGTTCATGTATATGTTGGCAGGTGTAGTTTCCGGCATGCTGCATCTTCCTCTTTCAACTCTGGTGGGCGCATTCACTCTTGGGTTGGCAGAATGAGGTCTATCGACTATTCTTTCAAAATGTATACTCAGCGGCTCATTCTTAAGCAGAGATGTGAACACTTTGTTTACACTTGCTTGGTTTCAGATGGCTAGCTAAGCGAAGCATGCTCATCGCAGGTAGCATACGGTCCTAGCATTTGCTGCTGCTAGTCAACGTACAAAAAGACGATCTATTAGTCAGGACACATCTTGCATGCAGCCCGACAAGAGTGTGTTTTCTGCTGAGTGTTTCAGTGAAAGTTATGCTGTCGGGGCTGCATCATCGTCATCTGGGCTGTAAAATGTAGGGTTTCAAACCTTGCACACATGTCCTAACTCCGTCTGTGTTTCTTTTCTGATATTAGTTCCTAAGCCTTTTCATTCCCAACTTTTTCAGTTTTTTTAGTTTTTGGACATATCTGGCTACAGAACGTCAAAATTATTCAGTAGCACGAGTGTAATTCATCAAATGAATACTGTCTTATATTTTTTTCCTCCCCCTAGATGCTTTTGTTTTGGGTGAGCTTCCATCTCATTGTTACAATGTGTTTCTGTGAGGGCAAGTTGTTAATGGAAGTGCTGTGGCACTTAAGTGCAGCATCATTCCATTTTGTGTGCCAGAAACGCGTGTCACAATAACAGGTAATGTAGTGATGCTCTGCAGTGATTCCATCCAACAACGCCTGCCCTAAAACCCTTTTCCTGTCCATTTTCTTCTGACGTGGTGTATTGCTATCGTACGTGCGTGTTCTCAAACAGAAACGAGGATGCCTTATGCATCAGAGACTTCAAAAATTTGTTGTCATATATTTGCCGCATTCAGGCTTCACTCGCCAGTGTTGTGGTGTTTGCTGCTTTCCTGCATTGCTTGGGGTGTGTAACAGCATTGACGTAATCTCTGCGACGATTGTTGTAGGTTTAGTTGTAGAGAATTCCGGCAAAATTTTTTCACTTGAGCTAAGCTCAATCTTATTTTATGTAAGCATGCAGGCATATGTCCGGCTTACGTCTCCTCAACCATGGTTGTTTTGCAGAGTCATTCATTCAGACTCACTGCTTCTAAATTTCAAGGGCTATGTTGGTAATTGGAAAGAGGAAAAACTGGTTTTTACTGTAGTTGGCCCATTAATCCGACAGTGTCTCGTTTCGAAGCAGTGGCGATGTTCCGAACACATTGGTTGAATCAGCTTTTTACAAATGAGCTGTACTTATTTAGAACATTTGACAGCAAAACTGCATGACTGAGTTTTTAAGCTTGTATGAAACACAGAAGGGGTTTGGGGCTATGTTTTGTCCTCACCTTATTGCCTATACAATAAAACACCCGAGCAGGCGCCCCCTCCATTTTTCAAGAGATTTGAAATGTGCTCTCACACCATTTTCACTGTTTCATACACTGTTAATTTGCCCAATGAGGACAAATGAAAACAGCAAATGCATGCTTATTCGATGAAGTAATTAATTGGAAGCACGGGTGTGCATCCTTTATTCTTAGTAACTATTCTTCCACCATCGTGAATTTTGTTCCGCGACCAAGCAAGGGCACCTCTTCCGATTTTTGTTTGATTCTCTTTCACCGTAGGGTGAGCGCTTGCTCTGTATTTCACAGTATGTATTTCACGTTTCTCCCAAAACGAGCTCGTTGTTCCGCTGGCATTCTTTCTCGCATGTGTATGTACAGCTGCCTTATTACAGGTCTAACAACAACGCTTTACAAGTATGCTGTGTAAAAGCCACTTGAAACTGTGCCGTATACAAGCCTTTGTTGAGCACGTGATTCCCGTTCTATACAGCCATCCGCTTTGTGTGTCACGACAAAAAAAAAAATGCAAGGATCGTTTGTCACTGTCTGCTGGCATTGTTAAAATATGGCCCTTCGTTTTTTCCTCTACGCTCCCCTTGCCTTTAACGCATGCATGATGTGATGTTTGTGGGATGATGTTGACGCTTCTGCACATCTGTACTGCCGGTGATTTACGTGCGTGTCTGTAGATTTTATCTGGCATTGACTGTTGTACAACCCCTGATCACCTGTAACAACCCAATTTTGTGTGCTTTGAAACTGACCTTGATGTAAAATTATTCATTGTGTGTGTTGATGCTCGCTGCTGTTATTTCTGTTTCCTTTTCATAAGGGCTGTTAAAGCATTTCAACATGTTTAGTGCTAGGTGAGACGTGCAGCACTATTGTAGAGTTATTTGTAAGACTTATCTTTCACATTCGTCGGGGCTACCCTTAAGTCGTGTTACAAGCAGGTGTTGTCCGTTCGAGAGTTGTTGACACAGACCTTGCCTAATGACGTTTTTGTTCCGTTTACTGTTAGATTTTGGATGTCCTTGTCAGGACACACCTGTCCTTGCCCTGATGAATACAGGTCCTCCTGTTGAAAAGTCACTTCCGATGTCATTCCTTGTTAGACAACTTTTCATCACTGAGACCTTAAAGACAACTTTTATTCTGTGGTGACAAAATTCGCAAAACAGAACTGGTGCTCGTTGGAGGTCTCGGAAAGTTCAGTATCCCCGATCTTTTACCAGACAATCATGCTTTTATGGCCTGCCACTGATAAAGAAGATCGCAAGGGAGAGCTTAAGCTCGGTATGAGAAAGCAAGTTGAAGGTAGCCTCACGAATGTGATTGATAGGACCTCCGCTTTCTGCGGAAAGCTACTAACACTTTAAGGCTGTGTCTTAATCATGTAAGCAGCTGCGCTGCATTCTACGTCTTGTTTGCCTCGATAATGTGATGAGCAGTTTGTAGAAAATACACTAGGTGTAACCCTCATGTTGCCTTGTGGGAAAAAGAAAAATGATATGACTGCACTATTTTTTATAGTAGGAGGGTGCCCGTGCTGCCAATTTGTATTATGAGCTACTTAAGCCTCGCAGGACTGCTAAGCAGATGGTACGAATGAGAAATGGTAGTAGTGTCTACGAATGAGAAATGGTAGTAGTGTCTGGCCGTCAATAGCGCTGTGTGCATAGAGCAGTGTTGTGTTATCGCTTCCTGTGTGCAGAGAATAGAAGTGGCTTGCTCGGGAAGAGGCTGGAGTGTTCAGTTGTGCTGCGAAAAAACTCCGTGATGTTGTTGTTGGTTATAATAGCAGTGCAAAAGTGACAGTGGAGGAGAGCAGGGCAATCCACAGAGCAGGTGGTGAACTTGCAGTAATTGTTAGCTCAGCGCTTGTTTTTAATTCCTGTCTGCACTTGCTTTTGCTTTTGTTCTGCCATTGTAACGTACCGCTTAGTTTTACTGTGCGGATAAGCACATTCTGTCGAATCAATTTTCTGTGAACATAGCAGAACCGCACAAGGCTACTCGAAGCATTCATAGAAAATTTGTTACAAGGCATTTTTATGTGTAAAAAGCCGGGATTTTTCTTTGTGTGCACATAGAGTGACTTTGTGACAAAATTTTGCATTTGCACTGTAAGCCGGGCTTCAAGCAAGGCTTTTGAAAATAGTAAGCGTTTTTGATGCAAAAAGTATTTTAAAAAAACGCTGCTGGTAATGCTTGCTAGAGATGACGCATTCAGAACAAGTAGAGCGAATGAAGGTGGCATTCACGGTACACTGACCATCGCATGGTTTGGTACTGTACTTGTCATGTTCTAACCAGCAAGTGTGCTTATGTTTTCTTCACGGCTAGACGATTAGAATAAATAGCTGACTATCAGCTTTTGCGGGATTTCTTCGACAGCATGACTTAATAAGATTCAGTGTAGCCAAGGTTACAAAATTCGTGGGGATATTTGTCAAGTTTGTCTGATTAAGGAACTGAGTCTGTTGTTTCATTTAAACACACGGGGTCCGTGATGGTGGATTTGTTTATTTTGACAGCAAGAACAGGCTTGCTTTCAATGTGCAGTAATCTCCACAGTGCCACAGTGGGGATATGCCATTGCAAATTTTTCTTGCAAATCCCTTAGTTATAGCTTCAGGGCCTGTAACTCGTCAACCGCAACTCATGGCATGCATTGGTAAAACCTGATCTCCATAACCTGGAAAATCTGATACTTATGTGTCCACAAGCGTGGACAGAATTCGTTGCCTTGACGCGTTGATTCGAAGTCTCGTGTACCATCTCTTTAGTGACGCTGTCACAATCGAAACAATTGACAGCTTTGACGCAGGCTCGCAAAGATTGTTTGTTAACATTTCACAACCTCTTATACAAATGTTCCTGGCCCACTGGACAGAGTTTATAGAGATGACTATCGCCGAGTGAGCCTTCAAATCCTCGTTATTGCATCGTGAGTGCAGGCAGGGTTGCTCGAGTGATACAAGGAGACTCGTTGAATTTTTCAAAAATGCTGCCTCAACCTTTTTTCCTTCATTCCCGTGTTTTCGTCGTGAAGCAGAGAAAAAGCTCAATCTCTCGACGTCGCGTCTGTGATTGTAACTCTGCATTTTTTTTTCTCGGTTGTGCATTCCTTGCCCATTGCTGGACATTTTGCCTTGCTCGTTTATTTGTGCACTTCGCATAATGTTGAGTTCTCCGCGTGAGACTCTTTTCTTCCCAAGCGATCCAAGAGCAGACGTGTTGTCCCTGGCCTGTCTTTTTATTTTTGTACAAATAAAGAAACGTTGCCCCTGTCACGTCATTCTGTTGTGGACGTTCTTTGTTTATTGCACACACATCTCCCGAGGCATTGCGCATGATTTTGGTTCGTCTCGTGCGAAGAATCCAGTTCTGGATCATGGGCATGTTTATTTATATTGCCCTCAATGTACACAGTACATTGCTGAGGGGAGGGGCTGTCGTGCACGATTATATCACTCCAAGAATAAACAAAAAGAATGAGAATTTAACATGGTTATGCATTATAGCAGTAATACGTGAGAAAATAAGCATGTCAGTTGAATGATAAATACAGTAAATATGTAGAGGTCCTCGCAGAAATAAAAGACAGCAGTAAAGGTATACAATGACTGAAGTTGGCTGATTAATTAGTCAACAAGGCAATTAGGCATCTTTCCACCGACTATTTGTGGTCGGGAAGCTGGTTCCAATATCTGAATGTTTGTGTTACTTTTGAGAACTTGAACCTTCTGCGTCGTGGGTGAAAGCGAACGTGCGCAGCCCGCAAGTAGTCGCCCAGGCCACGTGTATCAGAGCTGATACACGCTGTCCTGCACGCGATGGCTCCACTCTAGTTGAGCCACTTTCGCGCCGTTATCAGGACTGCTTTGTAGTACAGCCCGCTGGAAAGGGCTGCGTATCTCGAGTTTGTTGTGCGACAGACAGCGCTCTTGTAATGTGTTTTTGTGCCTACTGCTTATCTAATCTCGGCTGGTATAGGAAGAGGGCATAGGTCCTAGAAATCGAGGGAAATCGTGTTATCTTGCCACAGTGTAATTGTGTTATCTTGCTACCTGAAAAATGCCTGCTGATAAGAGACCTTTTATTTAAGCGGCGCAAACCAACTGACCTTTAACCTCGTACGTAAACTGTAATCGGTGTAACGTAGAATTTTGCTGCTATTGGAGCAGGGTCACAATTAATTGGAGCTCCCGTTATTTGCTTTTACTTTTATAGCCCCACTTTTATGCTGTTTTAAGAGTAGCAGTGATGTATGTGTGTACAGTTATCTGTGCACGTGTGTGTGTTAAATAAGTGAGAAATTGTGAGGAGTATGAAGTGCTCACTCATTCCAAACACATTTACACAGTATTGCCGACTATGATGCCAAATGTCACAGGAACCTACATAATGATTGGGAGCTGATATAAACTGGTTCACTGACACTGTGCAGGCAATGCTATTTGATGCATTTTATGGTTGAAAAATTAGCTGTGAAAAGTGCCACTTATACGCACAAAGAATTAATGAAGTTGAGTTGACAGAACTTAAAGAGGAGTGCAGACAACAAAATTGAATAGTAACCTGACACGGAACCGAATAATGTGCAGGCTTTGTGTGCTTTCAAGAAATGCTGTGACAAATTTCGACAAAGAACAGGTGACTTAAAGCTAATTCATTTGAATTTTGAAGTCTACATATGAAGCATGGCTCCTTTTACAGCCTTCTAGCAACAAGCTTTCACGGAGATGTCAGGAAAGAGCTGTGAAAGGCTTGATTGAATTGATTGATATGTGGGGTCTAACATCCCAAAAGCACCATATGATCATGAAAGACGCTGTAGTGGAGGAATCCAGAAATTTTAACCACCTGGGATTCTTTAACGTGCACCCAAATCTGAGCACATGGGCTTACAGCATTTTTGCCTCCATGGAGAATGAGCCGGGATTCGATCGCGCGACCTGCGAACCAGCAATTGAGTAGCTGCTAGACTACTGCAGGGGGGAAGGGGGCAAGTGTGAAAGGCACGGGGTTGGAGGTGTGTGCATCATATATGATGACTGCCACTACGTGTTGTATGAAAACATCCCAGTGTCCGATGTAAGATCAGAAATTAAATGGCTCTCCATACCCTCTTGCCCACGTAAGATAACACAATATTGCACAGCCTTCTAGAATGCGTATGCTTCTAGCACTGCAGCAGCAGCAGTTCCACATCTTCCCTTTTACGGTATCAGCTGCAATGGGATAAGCAGTTGGTACAAAAATACGTCACATTACAAGTACAGCCGCGGCCACGTCTGTGTAGAGCGCTCGAGCAGCCGGTTTTCGCTCTGCGGGCCGAAGCCTTGAGGCAGTTTCAGGCTCTGAAGTAATGTATCAGGAGCATGCCCAGCCTAGTTGTCGGACTGACCACGTCTCGGCCTGATACTGCCCCAAGGTTTCGACCCGCAGAGAAAAAACTGGCGGTTCACGTGCTCTACACAGACGTGGCCGTGGCTGTACACATTGCGCAGCTGATCGTTTCAAATGCACGCAAAAATGTCGAGGAACACACATAAAACATAGCAGGCTGCACGTATGCTTGCTAGCATCACCATTTTGGCACTGCAAGTGATGTTGCTCTCACATGATACCAATTCATGTCACACTGATATTTCTAGAATCACTCGGCAAGAGCTTGTCAATTTTCTACTTCTTGAACACGTTTAGGTAACACAGCGGCGTTGTCACTCTCGATAAATGCTGTTGAGCTCTGAACAAGGCACCAAGGTCACAGGAGACGCTGGCTGGTTCGTGATGTCGATGCCTTCATAAAGATGATGGGTCTTTAACAATTTCTAGCTTTTTCACAGACTTTTACCTTTGGTGTTGATTTTTACTTTTTACAGTACAAAGACATAAAAATAATATACTGTGGCCCTCAGCCAGCATCTTTTTATACAATATCTTGGCAGATATACAGTGCTTTTATAAATTTTAGTCTTTTGCATTAACACACATTCGATGAAAATGCTTTTGCATTCATTGGCATGTCATCAAACTTGATGACATCATATGTGACTTTTCATAGTAAAAACACTTGGCTGTTGTTACCCCAGAAAGCTTGATTTGACATTTTCGTATGTTTTATCACATTGAGTGCACAAAAACTTGGTAAGAGAGAAGAACTGCTATGGTGAAAACGTTTACCTTGCAAAAACATAATATCCAGAGTATGCGGACAAAGGATACAATAAAAAATTCAGCAGAACCCGCGGACCTTGGAAATTGATGTTATGCAAGCCATGTGGATGGAAGTTGGCTATGTTGTAATATTTTTATGGAGCGAAACGTTACAAAGTGGCTCTAAAGATATGTTCAAAGGCATGCACAGACATATGTTAAACAGCCGCATATATTTTGTATAACTAGTTGTTTACAGTTGGGTAACGATGCCAACAGCAACATGGGTATTACCAACATTAAAGTGGTAACTAGATATGAAGCGGTGGTGCTTACGGATATGGTAGCCCTGCACACTGCTACATGAATCAACTTTAGTGGATGGTGCCTAACTAAAATTGACGTTAACCCGACATGACGGATGCATCATAGGAGTACATTTGTATTGTTTATAAAATTAGATAGCCAGCACTGCAACCACAATTGACGTTTCACGAACATTATGATCTCTTTTAAAAGTAGTTCCGTGAGCTGGCATGGCCGTGTGGTAGAATACTTGATTGCCACGCAGAATGCTGTGGTGCGATTTCTGCTGGGACCCTGACATTTATTCTTTGCATTCGTTGGGTAAACGCTGCCAATCTCAACGTTTATGGGTAAAGTGTCTATCACAGCTGTTGGACTAGATATAAATTGTTAGTCACCTGTGGCACATATCCTACCTGTGGCTATGTGCCACACGTCTGGCAGAAAAGGCTTCAGGATTATGGGACAAGACTGTGACATTATTCATGTCATAACCAGTGAGTCATATTCGTCAAACCGTCTTACCTTATCCTCCCAAACTAACATTTGTTCACCCCAAGTTAAGGGGGTGATCAAAGGAGCACCCAGACAGTAAGATACATAGAGAGACAGTCAAAGTGCCTGCAATACACAAAGAAATTCTTTGCATTTAAGAACTGTGCAACTCGGATGGACAAATTGAAACTGGCTAATGCAATGGTTAATGTAAATCCGAGTCTGAACGGCACCGTTCATTTTGTAGTTTCATGGAGAAGTAAGGCATCAAAGGAAATTATCTTACTAATGTGATTTGCTTTGGTGAACTGATTCATATTTGAAGATTAAACAGCACAAGAAAGGCAAACACTGAAAGACACACAGAGATAGCACTTTCACGTGTGTTCTGTCTTTTTAGCACTGTTTCCTTGTTGCAGAACTTCTTACTTTAGGATAATAATCTGTATCTTCTACTTTGGGACATTATTCTCCATATATTTGAATCACATTCCTTTTGATTAAAAACAATGAGCCAAGCTTCAACTTCTGCCCTGCATACTTCTGATTATGGACACACCTGCAGAAGAGCCTTCAGGTCAGACATGTGGACCATAGGAACAAAAGGTGACCAATTACAATTATACTAATTCAAAAGTGCATACAATTTCTAATTACTTCTGCACAAATGTAGAGCAATTACTAACTATTAATGGCATATAACTTTCAAGTATTTACTAGTAGTAAATGCAAATGCATGTAAATAATTACATAGCTACGGATTGACTTAAGCTGTAGTATCCATTCAATAGATCTGCACTTGTGATTCATTACGTCTGAAGAACAGCGTTTTCTTAAATACTGATTTTTTTTTATCTTTTTGAATTGTTGGTAGACTCATTCATACCAACATATTATGTACAACGCAAATGTGACCTGATTGAAGGCAAAGCTTTAGAGGGGAGAAATGATGCAGGTTTTCTGTACACTGTGCATTTTCATGATAAAATCTTCAGTGCCTGTAAAGAGCATGAAACGTTAGCATATAAAAGTGATTGTCTGTGCTTGTATTCCCACATTTAGATTGTGAAATGTGTCAAAAGGTCTGATAAAAGCATTGGTTTTACCGAGAAAAAATTATTGTGGAGAAGCAAAAATGACAGACTAATACGGGGGCGGCGATTGTTGTCAACACTGAAAATTAGGTATTATATTAATGTGAAATGTAAAACTGTTTTGTAATGGTAAATTGTAAGCTGAGCAAAAATAGAATTATGTTGGAATTTAACATAAAAATTAATGAAGTTATGCCAATTTTATTGTGACTTGCCTTCATCACAACTTCTGAATGTCACTTGTTTTGTGCATTTCGGAGTAGAGCGGAGGGCTACATTTTATAGTTATCAATTAAAAGCAGAAACATCCTCTTTTGTTGACGCATTGCGCCCTCTCTGTATGAGTTGCAGAATTAAATCAGATAGCAGTGTCTACTATTGCATGACCTCGAAGACTGCCATTTCTGCGCACAAACTTCTCAAGACTTTATGCGATGTTTTGAAACAAAACAAGCAAAGCAAGCTTGAGTACCATACGAAAGGCATGCGTTGGAAAAAGTAAACCAGTCTGGGAAAATGTGGCACTTAATCAAACACTTCATTCTACTCATTTCATTAAGAACTCTTGATAGGTTGGAGAGAAAAATACCATCATGCGTATATATATATATATATATATATATATATATATATATATATATATATATATATATATATATATATATATATATATTAGTAAATGATGGCCACATTGGCAACAACTTTTCGTACTACAATAGTTGGGATGTCTTGCGTCACCAACATAAGGGTCATGCATGTTCACGACAGCATGAACGTGCATTTTCACTAATCTTGTGCAAGTTGAATGTTACTTATGCCTGAAATTTTTCAGTTTCTTCATGGAATCTACTCCTTCGGTGTCCTTCCCTTTTCTTGATGGTGGTATTTTTCGAAAGACAAGAATTTGATTTATGTGCATGCATTATATTATTACACCTTGTGTGGTGCTCCTCATCTATTGCTGCTGATGCAAATATAACGTTAAATTAAAAGACGTTCACCATTCACGATACATTTTTAGGTGCTGTTCAGAACTGCACCAGGACATCCACAAATAGTACAGTAGACTCATCAAATAGACCCTGAAGGGACCAGTAAAAATATGGTTTGTTGAAGGTGGTAGGCCACTCAAAAACAAAAAAATCTTTAAGGGCAGGCAGCGTTGAAATAACTTTTTTCTCAAAGCCAGCATGTCTTATTTAATTTACCCAGCTATTTACAGTGCAAAATATTGAATATTTATTTATTGGGAGATAATCTTTGTCAAAAATTGCATTAAAAGTGCTAGCCACACCAGCTGTGATAAGTGACTAACGGGTGGCTTTATTCAGTAAAGCTTTGACATTTGTGTAACTAATGGCTGGAGCTATGCAGTGAACTAGAATAAATATTATGCAGTGAATATCAAGGAAGTAATGCTAAAAAACAAAAAAAAACAGGGAAGAAGAGCCAATTTAGACTGAGCCTGTTAGAGAATACAGCTGTGAACTGAAAAATATTCGATGAATTTCTTTTATTCTAGTTCATTGCACAGCTAAATATGTTGTATATCATTGTGCAAAATTTCAGTTCAAAGTATACGCTGAGAAATACATTATGACAGTTTGCGTCGCAACATTTGGAGCAAATTGTTATTTTCAGAAAAACGTAAATAAAGATTTCTGAGCTTGTAAGAAGGGTCACAATCTTTGCATGCAGGCCTAAAATGCACTAGATTCATAGCTGGGCCCTTCTGCGGAAGCATTATTGTCTCCTTTTGTTCGGATGGCTGTTCATCTTTTCTTCCTGGCCTGTTTTGTCCCATCCGCTGACTCGCATTTAGCATTCTGCGTGCGCAGGTGATCCCTGGCGATGCAAGCTTTCGTCGTGTGGTACCCTGGTTCTATGTCAGCTTCCCTAGGATATCTAGGGTGCTTACACTGCCATTATTAAAGTGTGCCACAGCATCATGCAAGGCAAACATTACTGTAGGCTACGTAGACCTCTTTGGGTGCCCGCTGCCATATTAGACCATTAAAACACTCATTAGCATTATGAGTCTTTCCATGAAGGCACTTAATTAGAAGTTCATCAGAGCACAGATCAATGTAGACAGTTTTAACTTTGTTGAGCACATAATTTGGAAGTCCTCCTTTGTGTACACATTTCCCTTGGCCGAATGCTTCAACCCTTTGGTATCCGCACCAGCTTTTCGGTCCAAGTGGACACAGGCCGTGTCTCGGCTGCTTGTCGGTAGAGCTGCAATGAAAAAGACTGGCAAGGGTAGCCTTTTTCATTGCAAAAAGGTTGCCCACATTAGCCCTTATGATGAGGGCATCAGTGAGCTTTCCCTTACCACCGAGTCCACGCACTGTCTTCTTCAGTTTTCTGAGGCGACAGCCAACACGCTTCTGGACATGCACAATACATTCCAGTTTCTGCACACTGTCCTTTCTATACATGTCTTTGACAGCGGCATAGCTCTTAGAATTTTTTTAAACCGAAACCACAGTTGGAAATGTGGTTTCGGTTCTGCTATAGGAGCATAGGGTATAGAAAACTTGCTTTAACTCGCAAACTAATGACGCTAGGAGGATAATTTTTGATGCAACATATATGTGAGTGTTTGGGCGTGCAAGGAAAACAAAACCCTAAAAATTTATATCGTGAAAAAAAGACTTTTGAAGGTGGCCAACCACCTTAACTGGAGTTCCATTCAATGAGAGATGACCAGGGGTGCAGAGTACAATAAGGAAACCAATCTTGTCAAAAGCATTGTTCCGTTCAAGCAGCAGCTCCATTTAACAGATTGCAGTTTACTGAGAGTCTACCGTATTCTTGCGTTTCTTATTCAAAGAGACAACGAATAAACCACCATCCACCTCAAAGTGAAATTTATTCGGATTCGAGACATTTCAATATTTCATTCATTTTATTTCATTTCCGCTGTATCACAGTGTACGGAAACTTTCTTTAAACTTGGCAACTCCGGGAAGTCCACCTTGAAACACAAAAGAACGATGAGTTCTGTGGTTTTGTGGGCAGAGCTTTTTCCAGACTTCTGAGGTTGCCGCCGAGAGATGTTTCACAGTTACCATTATTACACCTGCTAACCTGGGTGCACTAAAATATGTCTCACAAGCCAAATACCGAAAGAGCACACATTTTCTAAAGGTATGCCCTTTGTTAACCTTCAAAGTGCACACGCCGCAGCAGACTTGGAACAACAAAGACTGTCAGAACACTGCACCATTTTTAGGTCCCAGTGACCACTCGGTAACCAATGTCGGATACAAGAACATAGGCCTGAGCACTTTTGCCTCCACCAAAAATGGGGCCACAATGGCCGGGGTGCAATCCCGTGACCTGCAGGTCACTAGTTGAGCACAACAACCACTAGACCACCATATGGCGGGTTCCAAGAAAGCATTTCCTGGCCTTTCTGTACATTTATAGATGGCAGGGAAAAACTCAAAAAGAAATTGACAAATATACATGCGATTTTGAAAAGCTTTTATGCACCCAAAAAAACTTGTTAAAAAAAAACTCAAAAAGAAATTGACAAATATACATGCGATTTTGAAAAGCTTTTATGCACCCAAAAAAACTTGTTAAAAGATTAAGCAATTTAATCAGTGTTTACAGGCCAGCACCGATTTAAAAACGTTGTTCCCAATGCAACATCAGCTTTCTCACTAGTCTGAACATGCCAACACAATATCAAAAACTATATGAAGAGGTGAACGTTTAGCAACTGTGCACTGCCCAGAAATGTTTTCATACTTGTACCATGATATGCCACTTGAAGACTCAGTGCACGAAACTAGAATATGATTTGCACAGTGAGTGTTGCACTGCATGCAACCAGGCACTATGTTTCTTCCTTACATCCATGCATGCCTTTGTTTAATGGAAGCACAAAGCTGCAGTACTCGAGTGAGATGAGCTCAGACAATGTATTGAAGTAGATGACACAAAGCTGCTCTAAACTAAAATATTGTGCTTTCTGGGTAAGCCGTTCTTTCTTAGATAAAAGGAAAAAGGCAGTGCTGTCCTGAGCAATTAGCGTGACACACTAGGTCACGGCAAAAAATTTCATTTTGCTCAAAATGCGTTGCGCAGCAGGACTTGCAGATGATTTGAAGTGACTGTAAATGCGAACAGCACATGTGGTACATTAGAATGGACACGAACAACTGGCACGGACTTGTGATGAGCTTGATGATTAATAATAACATGAAGTCTAGATGAAATGGTTATGCTTAGCTAAGCCTCTCAGTGATGCTTTCACTGTTGTTACTATAGAATATACTTTTTAAGGGCTACTAAAGCAGTTGGGTTACAAGGTTCATTACTTTGCAAACATTGTACAAAAAAGTTAAGTTTTACAAGTGTTGGTGTATGACGGTGCATTTGTGGTCAGTGACAGGTTTAAGTAAGGCCACTTTAGTTGCAGCTTGGTGCATAAGGACATCCCAGGAACTGGTCAGCGATTCGCCCAGCCTCTCTCAGACCACTGAGCAATGCCCCGTGAACCGTGGCGGGATAGTTTCGAATGGTGTGCTCCCCGGCAAAGAAGAGTCGCGGGAGTGCCGGTGTCATGTGGTTCGAGCTGGGCGTGACGGGCGCGGCCAGGATGTCGTAGTCGTTGCCCGATGAGCCAGTTGCCACGAACGAGTAAGAACCACGAGACCATGGGTCAGCGCGCCACCTTGTCACGACTGTCTCCTTGGGCTGTGACACGGCGCTGTTCCCAAAAATGCCCTTGAGGACCGCGATGCAGCGGCCGATGATGACGTCGTCACTGACGTTCTCCATGATGGTCGCTGCCTCGCCCGCAACCAGGGCAAGGAGCACGGGCGCCTTGTAGAGGTTCCAGAAGAGAAAGAGTTCACCCCTGCTTCCGGTTGTGCTACCAACGTGTCCAAACAAATTCGAGTTTGGGTCCCAGAAGATGCGGTCAAAGCACAGCACGACCTTGTTCAGGTTGCCAAAGCCCAGGCGCGCAATGGCCGCTGCTTTCCACTCCGGCAACGGAGGCACGAACTGTACAGTGTTGAGTACATTGGGATTGTTGAGTATTGACTGCTTAAGCACTCCAAGTGGCAGGGTGCAAAGAACCGCATCGGCCTTGAACGTGGCCAGTCCTGTGTTGGTACGTGTGTTGGTTGTTGTGACTTCGACGCCCGTAGCGGAGAGATAGACATGCTTGACTGCAGTGTTGAGGCGAATGTCCAACCCCTCAGCCAAGGCGACAGGGACACAGGAGTAGCCATTGCGGACGGTCAAGTGGCTTCCTGTGAACTCAAAGTCATCATCCTGGTCCCAGTGCTTTAGAGATAGATTGTTGAGTGGCGTTGCATTGGCAAACTCTAGGTTAGCGAAGTGCCAGTCCAGGACCTGGCGATCGCGAGACGAGAGGTAGACATCACTGGGCGGCGACGACTCCAGTTCCTCGAGCTTGTCCTCGATCTCCCTCTGCTGCTCGAGGAGCTGGTCCCACTCTCGACACACGAGTGTTAGGTCATGGATGCGACTTCGGTGGACGAACTCCTGAGTGACATCGCGCTGCTTCTGTGCGGCCGACTCTCGGTAAATCCGATTCAGCTCCTCGACTCGCTCACGTACTTCGATGAGCTTTGTGTGGTTTTCCTTGAGCTTTTCCTGCAGCTCCAGGATGGCCTTCCAGTGCTCGATCTGCTTTTCCTTGACACTCTTCTCTTGAAGCTTGATGACCCACTCTAGGGCCTGTCCCAGTGACACAGGCTTGTTCTGAACGTAGTTGAAGTCCAGGTGGTGCGACATGTACGACGTAGCCTCGAGAAGGCGGTTGAACTCTCGCTCCACCATTTCGTCCTTGTCCTTTGGCACAGTGGTGCCATTGGACTCGTAGAGTGGGCACTTCTGCTTGATCTTGTGCAGTTCCATCTTGATCTGCTTGCTGAGGATGGTGATGGGGTTTCCTCCAAGACCCGTGACCACCATGGCTCCCAGGTCGGCTACGTAGCCACCTTTGCGGAAGGTGGCAATGCGACCTCCGACACGGTCCCTGGCTTCAAGCACGAGTACTTCCATACCGAACTGCTGCAGCTGTTGGGCCGCGGCCAGGCCCGAGATTCCGGCGCCGATGACGATGACCTTGCCATGCTTCTTGTGAAGTCCCGGCCGGGGTCTCTCGTAGACGCCAAAGTTGATGAGTCCCTGGCGCTCTAGGTAGGAGAAGATGCGGTGCACCAGGGGGCCGTCACTGTTGTACGGCGGCTCCATTTGGGGCAGTGCGTTCTCGAACACCAGTTGCTGCTTGGGGTTCTCGAGCCACAGCTGGAGCAGCCGGTTGCGGATGTGCAGGAAGATCTTTTGCGTCTGCAGTGCGCTCTGCACGATGTCGGGAAAGCAGGCCGCCTCCTGCGCGGTCATCTTGTCGAAGGGAAGTCGGCTCTGGAACGCGGCTCCCTCCAGCCCGCTCAGGTCTTCCTGATCGCTCTCGACCTCGTTCTCGACTTCGTTCTCGCCGGTTGTTCGCGTGGCGGGCGTGTCGCTCTCGGCGGCGGCGTCAGGGAGGTCTGAGGTGCCGTCGACGGCGCGGTCGCCGTCGGTCCTGACGTCCACCCTGCGCCGCTTCTTGCGCGGCTTTCGACGGGCTTGATCATCGGCGCTGCCGCTGCTGCCGGCAGCGGTGGTAGGTCCTCTGGGCGCGGGAGCGACTGGTCCTCCAGTCACTGCCGCGATGTCGGCACCACCACCGCCGCTTCTTGCGGTTGAAGCAGGGTCGTTGATCATAGCTTGTGCGGATGCCGCGTTCTGACGGCGCTCTTCGGCAACCCGATTCCACGAAGGGTTCATGAGGATGCGACACTGGTGACCGAGTTGAGCACCGGTGATTCTAGCGAGCGTTCGCGGTCTTGAACGGTTCGGTGGAGGCGCGCGAACCCGCCGATGAGCACGCGAGCACACAACGGATGAACAACGCTGTTCAGAAATGAGGCACGCGTAGCCCGACTGCGTTGTCTTTTTTTTCCTTTCGTTAACTCACTTTCGCGCGTTGTCCAGAAAGGTAACGGGACAGTTCGGCTTGGAATCGTTCAGTAAAAACGCACGCACTGCCAGGCTGCCAGCGGACACACTGCAGGGACGCGGACGCCACCGGCACAAAATTAAAAGAAAAACCTAAAAAGTATATTCACGAGCGGTAAACGTAGAACGCAGCACAGTCTATGCTGTTAGCGAAGTAAAACGACACACTTTAGATTCACTGAAATCCTATTCAGGGGTCACAAACGGCAGGTAATGGGCACCGAACAACAAAACACGCGCTCACCGCTAGTTGTCCACAACAAAACACAAATGAAAAACAAGATGGTGGTTCCGGTGACTGCAGTAATCCTTTCTCCACCACGTTTTTTTTATCATCTTTCTATTTGTAAAAGTTAGAATAAAAATAAATGTTATTGTATGTTCAAAGAATAAATAAAAATTTTTATTAAGTTTTCAAAAAGTATAATATGTAATATTGAGTCCTGGCCTTTGAGAGCCGTAATTGTGAGTTTTCTGAGGCCAAGCTTTTGTCACTTGTTTGGCCAATTGTAGCGGTTCAGTTATTCCAGCTAACGCCTCCTCTAGAAAGATGCCTGCCGCATGAGAAAAAAAAAAAAGCTGCCACACCCTTTCTTTCTTTTATTTTGAAAATGTTCTCGGTCGCCAGCGTCACTTGTGGCGAACGGTGCAACAACGCAACACTTTGCATAGCCTCCGAAACAGTAGTGCACAATTGCAGGTCTTGAACAACTTTCGACTGACGCGCCCCTATAAGCCGCAGATGAAAAACGCTTGGCTGTTACCAAAGAAGGATATATAACCAAGTTTTGTGTGTCCTTGCTGGTACCACCACTCGCCGTGATAATGAATGGATGGATGTGGCTGTACCCTTTAGATCGGGCGGCGGCTAACGTCACCTAGCCGTAATACTTAGTGAACTAACTATTAGATTTGTCTTTTTTTTTTTCCTTTAAATAGTGAGGTTGAGGATTCATACTTTGCACTGAAGGATTTAATTTTCACTCATGCCTTGACTTTAGCCACCAATCAGATAACCTCCTTCTAGTTAAGTGTACCCACTTAAAGTCTATTTTCCCTCCCTGTCCCTAAACCCCAGTCCGTTGAAAAACTCTGCGCCATCATCCTGAATTATAGGGTGAAGCCCTTTACAGAACATTATCAAGTGTTCGGCAGTTTCTTCTTCCTCTCCACACGCACTGCATACTGTGTCTACCCCTTCGTATTTGGCCCGATATGTCTTGGTTCGCAAAACTCCCGTCCTGGCCTCAAACAGTAGAGAACTACCCCGAGTACTATCATAGATCCTTTCTTTGGCAATTTCCTGCTTAAAAGTTCGATAGATCTTTAGTGCGGACTTATTAATCATGCCAATTCTCCACATGTCAGTCTCCATTTTCTTAACTTTCTTCGTAACCAATAGTTGTTTTTGGTTTGGCCACCTGCTGTTTTCTAAGTATTTACCAGTCAATTTCCTGGTTCGCTTCCTCCACTTTGTATCGACATTCTTCATGTACAAGTAGCCGAAAACCTTCCTAGCCCAACGCTCCTCCCCCATTTCTCTCAATCGCTTCTCTAAATTTTATATTGCTGCTAGCCTCCCTGCCATCAAATGATGTTCATCCCATATCGCCTTGTACTCCCTGATTTGGTGTATTCCCGTGAGCTCCTAAAGCAAGCCTACCTATTTCACGTTGCTTAATTTCTAATCTGTCTTGAACTTCTGATCTCATGCGCAAGACCGCATTGCCGAACGTCAGCCCAGGAACCATGACCCCTTTCCATAGTCCTCTCACAACATCATACCTATTGTATATCCACAGTGCCCTATTTGTGTGTGTGTGTGTGTGTGTGTGTGTGTGTGTGTGTGTGTGTGTGTGTGTGTGTGTGTGTGCGTGCGTGCGTGCGTGCGTGCGTGCGTGCGTGCGTGTGTGTGTGTGTGTGTGTGTGTGTGTGTGTGTGTGTGTGTGTGTGTGTGTGTGTGTGTGTGTGTGTGTGTGTGTGTGTGTGTGTGTGTGTGTGTGTGTGTGTGTGTGTGTGTGTGTGTGTGTGTGTGTGTGTGTGTGTGTGTGTGTGTGTGTGTGTGTGTGTGTGTGTGTGTGTGTGTGTGTGTGTGTGTGTGTGTGTGTGTGTGTGTGTGTGTGTGTGTGTGTGTGTGTGTGTGTGTGTGTGTGTGTGTGTGTGTGTGTGTGTGTGTGTGTGTGTGTGTGTGTGTGTGTGTGTGTGTGTGTGTGTGTGTGTGTGTGTGTGTGTGTGTGTGTGTGTGTGTGTGTGTGTGTGTGTGTGTGTGTGTGTGTGTGTGTGTGTGTGTGTGTGTGTGTGTGTGTGTGTGTGTGTGTGTGTGTGTGTGTGTGTGTGTGTGTGTGTGTGTGTGTGTGTGTGTGTGTGTGTGTGTGTGTGTGTGTGTGTGTGTGTGTGTGTGTGTGTCGCGAGCGCCACTGCGCGAAGCTTGTTGAAAACTGAAGGCAGGCCAACTCCGCCGGGAGCGCGAGCCATTCCTCAGGCATCTTTCTAGAGGAGGCGTTGGTCCAGCTGTTGAAGTCGGACAAACTGACAGCCAGGACAAGCCAAGCCGAAGTCATAAGGCGTGTTTTTGAATGGCTCGTTTGATCAGTGCATCGACTTTCGTTTGTTTTTTGGACGCACCTCGCGTTATTTGTTCGTGAATTGTCATTAGAGCCGTGTGAGGTCATCACGTAAGCACCCGTCACTACGTAATGGCGTCTGACCGTGTGCTCATCACCACCTGCGGCGAGAAATTCGAGGCCTCCCGCGAAGCGCTGCGCCGTTGCTCTCGCTACTTTGATGCCATGTTCGCGTCGGGCATGAAAGAGTCCTCGTGTGACGAGATAGAAATGCGAGACATAGAACCGGAGACCTTGAGGGCTCTTATCGACGTCTCCGAGGGTCGTCCTGTGAAGGTGTCGAGCGACAACGTCGACCGCCTCTTGAAGGCCGGCTGCGTCTTTCAGTTCGAACACCTCCGCAAGGACTGCACGGAGCACCTGCTACACAGTGTATGCCTCGACAACGCCGTCGAAACGTGGCGTAAGGGGGACGCCTTCGGCGTCGGGCAGCTACGTCGGGCCGCCCTGGTGACGCTCCTTTGGCAATTCGAAGACTTCGTGGGGCACGAGACTCTGGCTACCTGCCCCTACGCTCTGGTCGAGTGTCTACTCTCCAAGGACTCGCTGAACGCCTCCAGCGAGGAAGTCGTGCGGGACGTGGCGGAGAAGTGGTTAACTTGCAACGCGGTCTTCTGTACAGCCGACGAAGTGATAGCAGTCGCGTCCTGCGTCAGACGCGTTCAGCTGCACGAGCAGGCGTCGATGCTGTGGTGCTCCTTCGTCGATTCACTCCTTGCCGGTGACGAGGACTCGTTGGAACGCTGGCGCGAAGTCTTACGAGGTGGCGAGACGGCAACACCGCGACTACAGGTCGTGAGACCTGGCGTCGTAGTGTCCTGGCTCTGTCGGCAGTCTCCCGAAGTTCCCAACTTGTGCGTGTACGTGCCCAAGAGGAGCGACGCGGACGCCTTCTCGTTTCACTCGGCGTTGCCGACGTCTAGTCGACCTGAGCCCCTTCGAGGATTTGTCGTGTGCTCCGTCGGTGCGTGGTTTTCCTGCTCGTCTACTTTTCGTTGCTCTGGTGCTGTAGAAACGGGCCGTTAGGTTGGGAAGGCCATCTAAGTTCACTCGACAAGTAATACACTAGAGCACCCAAGGGCATGATGTCAAAGAAACTGCTCTTTACCTCTCTAGTAGTCTGTAGCAGATTTTGCCATTGTATCATTTGTCTTGCATGCCAATGGTTGCCGCTCTACTACATTCTGGGCAATGAGAATGGTGGGCAAAGAACGCGATGGCACAATAGAGAGAAGCAGAAACCTTCAGCTAAACTTCATAAAATTAAATACGTGATTGCAAACACCATATGAAAATTCGACAGATGCCACGTACCGTGGGAGTTGATGTCATGCGAAATGTGCGGAGGGAAGGTGACTGTGGTGTAATTTTTTTGCTGAGCGAAACGTACTGAAACGATGCAGAACATATTTACAAATGTTGCATGCACAGACTTGTATGTTGAAGAGATGCATATGTTTTATGTAACCGCTTGTTTACCATTCGGTAACGGTGCCAAGAGCAACACAGGTATTGCCAACACGAGAAGCAGAAAGCTGAACTGTAGCACTTGTGCTTGCGAGGATGGTAGCCTTGGATAGTGCTATGTAGACCAACTTCGATGCATGGCACTCAACTACAGTTGACTAGGCTACAGTTGAGCTTGACTAGGCTTCCCAGCTGGTTACAGTTCAGCACGCAGTGACAGCGTACAAAAACTGGAGTACGCAAGTAAAAGCACAAAAAAAAACATACATTATTCTACACATAGTCACTGAAATTTTAGCTTTGTTTATAACATTATATAGACAGCACTGCAATATCAATTCACAATTGACCAACATTCTACCTGCATATGGTCTTTTTTCAAAGCTGTTCTGAGACCTCCCGTGGGTCTGTGGAAGATTGCTTGATTGCTATGAAGAATGCTTGGCTTCGATTCCTACTGGGACCATAACATTTATCTTTGCATTCATCGGGTCAACACTGTTGATGTCATTTTTTCTTAAAGCTGTCGCAGTGAAATTACTAGCGTCTGTTCTCGCCATTCCTCGGTAGGTATGAAATGTCGAATAGCTGCGTCCCATACCCGCATAATGTGGCCCATGGTGTACGGTTATGGGCTTCAGGTGTTTAGAAATCAGAAATGACTTGGAATGGTAAGAATACTTGCACGTAGCTAGAAAACTGTCGAAAGAGTTAAGCACAACACAACATCTTCATAAAGCTATCGGTGCAGCTTGGCACTTTTTCAAACATGTTGCTACCAATTCAGACACTAGAATCTCCAGGTGTCCAAATAAAATGGTTAGACATTGTATGCGACGGGGTTTTTGCATCATTCATGTCATTAATAGACAGTCATAATCGTCAAACCCTCTTATACTCCCGTAGTAATTTTGGTCCACACTAAATTAAGGAGGTGGTGACAAGAGCAACCAGACGTAAGCAGCTAGATAGATAGACAGATATGTAGATAGAAACGCCTAAAGTGTCTGCACTATGCAAAGAAATGCTCTGCATTTAAAGAAACAGTGCTACTTTACACATGCACGAGAAAACTGGTGCCGTTTGTAAGGTATTGCCATTTTTTCAGGTGGATTCTTATCGATGAGCTCACTTTCAAACTCTTTTAAATCATAAATACAGTTGTTCAAGCACACTCACAAAGACGAAGCGAACATAAATAATCAGCGAGGAGCACCAACAAGGGTCAAACATGGTGGCATCACCTCTACATACTCCACGTAAAAAAATCTGTCTTCAGACAGGGTGGCATGAAAGCTTTTGACCTGTTTTAAAACTCATTTCGTTGGTAGAGCTTGAACCCACAACTTTTGTATTACACATCAAACACTTGTGGGAAGTCATAGGTTAAATACACTTATTGTTCACTTTGCAAAAATGCATTCCTGTTCTTTCAATATCTAGGCAGTGCCACCTTTTCAGCACGCTTATTTTCTAATGCAATGGCCTACTCCATCAGTTTGGCACTGCAAACGCACTGTTCAGTCCTCAAAGAACAATATACATGTAATATGACGCTATAATATACACTGAACAATCAAAATGCTTCTCCTATTCATATTTTTCGTGTACATGTTCTTCTAAATGGGTTAACGATGCGAGCGAGCAAAACCGAAATAAACCGCAAGCTGCCGTACTACTTGCGGAGCAACACGAGTGTGCAGAAGCTCGCCTTCACAGGATTCGCTGCAATGTCGAGATAAGTTGTCGCCGAGTTTAACCAAGGCAGCGATTGTGGAAGACCTTTTTATCGCCTTTGATTAACTGCACTACATGTTATAGCTACTTCACTGCAGTTACAAGCAACAAATGCCCTCTCAGACCCTTTCCTTGACATAATTGTCGGTCAGTTTCATATAGCTCTGCAACAATGTAACATAGTGAAGGCATTGAGTACACTCAAACCCCGTTATAACAAAGTTTCATAATACACGAAAATAAGTTTGTCATACATAAAATTTCGTTATAGAAGTATATTCTTAACAATATATCCATTGTTAGACTATTTTTCATTTGATTAGTTATAGCCGATATTTTGTTATATCCTGGTTTGTTATATCGAGGTTGGAGTGTACATCATTATGGAGGCATTTGGCTGTACCAGCTGGAGCTGTTTTAATCTCGTGTTACTGTAAACACGGCAAGATGTTTGCATGATTAGTTAATGTTTTTTTCTTATTTTGTATTAAATTTAGGGAAAGACGCCTACTTCCTCTGTGGCGAATACGGAATTGGATCTGGCCACTGGAACTCCGCTGTGTATCGTTGGAACCATGTCTTGTCGAAGTGGGTTAGTGTTGCCACTTTACCAGAACCGAGGAGGCACTGTAAGACGGTTGTCGTGGGAAACTCGATCCACCTGTATGGTGGGTTCGGCAGGTACAGGGTGCGGCTGTTCAGCGTTGACATCTACGACACAAACACCGGTGAGTTTATCTCTCTGTTGCTAACGCCGAGTGTGTGTGTGTCATGTGTATGTTTCTACCACTTGCAAAGCCATTTTCTCTTGGCAATTTTGGGATGGGAGCCTCGTGACATTATGCCTCCTGAAATTCTTTATGTAACGTCAAATTACAAATTTTTAGATCTTCTGCGGCATTGGAACAATACATGAGCATATGGAGTGCATTCAAAGCCCTAAGGTTTATTTAAGAACTTTGAGGAAAAAGTTATTTAACTTTGGAGGAAAGTTGGTTTCCTTGCATGCCGGTATTCAGCATACAGCATTTCTGTGTGGTATTGTACTGAGAAAATAGTACTGTGGTCTGTGCACCCTCTGTGCAACATTTAGACTTAGGGGCACATTGAAAAGGCCCTACAACACGTTTCTAAGTACTCATAGAGTGAATTCATTATAGGAGTTTATTTTATCATTAATTGACTGCTGCAAAAGTTTTTAGAATTAGTCGAGTATGAGTGCAGTTACAGGGATTTATGTACTCTAAGTGCTCTTGCACGTATTTCGTACAAGCAAGCTCACTGAAAGCTACGCATGCAGATGAAATGGAGGCAGGAATCTACGTTCTTTAATGAGCGCGAATCATGAGCCTCCTGTGATTTCTATTTTTTTCTTTGAACATGCAGCTTCCTTCCAGTGTAAGACACCCGTGGCCACTTTGCAGAGTCCCGTGACACCCACGGTGACTATGCGGCTCACAATGCTAAAATCGGCCAATAGCAGTGGACTTTCTGTTTATGACACTGTCATTTTGGATTGCCGTTTCACTTGTAGAGAGAAGCGTGTGATTTCCAGCTAACTTTGAGAATAACTTGTACATTCCAGGCTGCAGGCTCTGCTATAATGTTTGGCTCAAACATTCTTAGAAGTTTCAATGACCGATCAGCAGTATTTTCTAACCATGTTCAAACGGTGCTGCAGGGCCCCTGTAAAGAAACCACCGAATCAAAAATTGATCTGGTCGCCGTCTCCTACCCCACAGCATGTTCTAAGTGGGCCTTCTCGGGGTAGGTAGTTTAAGCATGCACACTGGCATCACCGCAGCATGCGTCATGATTTTTGGTGGCTCAAGCACTACGACAGGTGCATACCAAGTGACATATGGTGTCAAAAACTTGCTGAATGTTTCCCTCAAGTAAACGCATGAATGCAGGCCTCTGACATGGCCTGCCAGTGCGCGGTAAACGATTCCGGAGGTCAAGGGCCACCAGTTTCTATTTCAGCGATCTCCACTGGAGGTGTTGTTCGGACTTGGAAAAGGCCCATAGGATTGCGGTTTTGACACTTAAAACTTCATAATTGAGTTTTTTTGTCTAAAGATGACATTAACAAAAACGAAAAGGGGAAAAAAGACTAGCAAAGAAAACACTTTCATTGTTGGTGTTGAGGCAGTGCTCGCTACTGCCGATACTAAACTCCGTAATTCTTTTGTCCATCCAGGCTTGTGGCATCGGGGTGAAGCTCTCCCGGAGGAAGTTGCCATCGACGCCAGTGCCATCGTGAACCTGAACAACCGAGTGTGCATCATCCCAACATGCCCAGCGAGCAGTATCGAAACAGTTCGCGCTGTGTTCCTCTCAGTATTCACGTTCACAACGTCGGAAGTCGTTGCCATTCCGTTCAGCAGTCACAAGACGGTCATCGTGTGCAAGGGTGCCGACAGCTGGTACACGTTCCACGAGCCGCGGACCTTCTCAGAATACGCAAATCCAAAGATCTCGCTGCGGTCCCTCCTCTGTGGCTGTGCCCTGGGCGATGGAGTCGGCTTCTTTATGGAGAATGGGAGGACGGCGGTGTTGCACAATTTCGATACGGACAAGCAGCACAGACTGGCCACTGGCTTCGGAGATCACATGTTGGTGGAGTGCTGCTTCGGACTACCCTATTTTGACTTGAGCGAGAAAGTTTGTGCAGATAAGTAATGTTTAATTTTGCTACAAATCGGTATGTGCTTGAAAGAGGAGAATGGCCGCGTTAACCTGACCTGTGATCTCCTCGATACATTCACTCAGATGCAGGTCGCGGGTTCGAATCCCGGCTGCGGCGGCTGCATTTCCGATGGAGGCGGAAATGTTGTAGGCCCGTGTGCTCAGATTTGGGTGCACGTTAAAGAACCCCAGGTGGTCAAAATTTCCGGAGCCCTCCACTACGGCGTCTCTCATAATCATATGGTGGTTTTGGGACGTTAAACCCCACATATCATCATCACATTCACTCAGATACGACTTAAAGAGCTCATGACACTGTCACACAGGAAGTTGCAGTTTTCAACAAAATGTAGGAGTACAAGTTGTATTGGGCCTATATATATGTATGAAAGATAGTCAACGTTGATATTTCAGTGCAAAATAAGGCCTAAAAGTCACCAACTACAATCCCTGCCCACTGCCGGTGGCTTCAGTTTTGCTATGACGTGTGTGATGTGATGTGCAGCATGTAAAAGAGCTATTGTCTTCTATCACTGTTTTAGCCATTGCCAATTGTGCAATTTCAACACTAAGCTGGAGATATATAAAATAGCTCAGCTGCACATGCAGCTGAGCATGGAAAAAATCTTTGGCCGGCAGCTTATGTCACAGCTTGCGGGTTTGCCAGTGTCGCTGAACTCTCGGGCTGTGTGAGTGTTTATAACGATGTTTAATTATAGATAATGGGCTCAACCACAGGTGCTAAAATTTCACCAGCTTATTCATGAATGTACAAAAGTTAACCATCATAACATAAATTATGATTTAAAAATTAGCTGCCGTGGCCACTTCCTGAGACCTCTAATGACATATGTTTAACTATCATAAGCCTATTATTAGCAGAGAAAATTAAGGTCGAATTTACTTTCTAAATTTCGTGACATCAAAAATTTCAATATGTATTTTTCGAATTTTCGCGACATTCGCTCGACGATATTTCCTGGAACATTGTATGCTAAGGCTATGGCACCCACATATGGCAATGTACGTCACTTTTATCGATTAGAAGCTATCTACAACCCAGTAGACTCCTTCAAAATCTATGACATCGTGGTGTTTGATGCAGGAATCTCAAGGTGCCATCTCTACCCGCATCTTCTTTATGCACGTTTTCTCACTCGCCAAGTGTCGCCTTGAGGTAAGAGTGGTGTTCTTGGGATCGTGAAGTTGTATTTTACTAATATGCGAAAAATCGATTTGCTCTTTAGTGTCTCTATAAGAAATCCAGAGGAGCTTCACTGCGGGGATCAGAGCGCAACAACAGATTTTCTCTGTGACTAAAGAAGTAGTCCTGCTCACGTGTTTAGCAGTGTTCTTTGGAGGCAGTGTTCTTTGGAGGCAGAAAAATTCGCCAAATGACGAGTGAAAAGTTGCCAAAAGTTGCCATCTTCCTTGAAATTTCTGGCGAAACTTCAAGGAAGATTCATGCAAATCATATTAATTGGTAGCTCCTTGCAAGGTGCTTCCGATTCATAGGATTGGCATGAAGCATTGGAAATTATTAGGTTATCTGCGTGCAAAGATAAACAGAACTGATTTCTAGCGTTACCGCTTCGTGCGGTCTGAGGCAACGCCAACAGACGGTGCCGTTTCATGTTTTCGGTTTTGCCGTGAGGTTGCTACGGAGATGCATGAAACTTTTTTGTCATTATTGGCAGCTCCTTGCAGGGGTAGTGGAAGTTGATTAATCATCTATTTTGGTACTGCTCCTAGCTCAATTATCGCCAACAATCTTGAGGCATTTCCATTCCCCTTGATTAGCGAGTTTATTTCTCCCAAGGCAGACACACAGAGAAGATGCCATGTGTTTGCCGTTTGTCAGCACTACTCGTCACTCAGAGAAGAGAACGGAGATGCGTGCTATGTGGGGATAGACCCGCGTTTTGTGAAATGCCATGCTTTGAAATACTATTGAATGTTTTGCAGTTCAGAATAATGCTGCAGCCAAAGATCTGTTCCCAACTTTTTTAACGATTTTTTCCCAAGTTCACACATTTCATACATTCAAAAACTGCATTAAAGTAATTTGACCATCCGGGAAAATGTTTTTCGGAAATCTAATTCAACACTCGAAAAGTTAAGCAGACATGCATCGCTCCGAGCGGGTCACTGTTATTTCTCGAATTAAACTTGTACATTTGTTGCATTATACAAGTTCCTATCTCTGATGGAATAGCTAAAACGTAAACGAAGACACTTGAGAAGGCTTTAAGAACTGCGCAAGTGGTGGGATGAAAATGGCAGCCAACTAAACTGTGCCTTGAACGAGGCAGGCGAAATAAATCATGTAGCCCCTGTGGTGATCAGAATGTGGACGTTAAGGGGGCAGACTGGTCTTAGACATCTTTTGTTTATGTCTGGCTTTTGTTTATGGCTGGTCTTGTGACTAGATATGTCAAATATAATCTGTGCAACGCTTTGCATTACAGCAGAGACCGTTTCGTAACAGTGTGTCTCGTTATGTTAAATTGCCTTTAAGCACAGTTTATCAATTGCAGTTTAGAGGTGTTTTAGCAACTATGTTTATTAATTACAGGGGCGCTACAACACTCGATCACATGGGCTGTTGTAGATTTCTCATTAGCGTAAACATCGTACATCTATGAAGTTTACTGAATGAAAAGTTCTTGAAGTTGTCTTGTAAGAAGAGGTTATTAGCAATAAATGTTTCTTCTCCCACATCTTGATGGCTTGTTCTTAATTTTTGTCAATTTGTCTTCATTTTTACACATGTTATAGTCAACATGGAGCAAATATATTCTTATGTGTAACACAAAGAATGATATTCAAATATAGACTTTAAATCAAAAGTTATATTATAAAAGTGCGAATTCTCAGCCCTCTCTCTCTCACACAATAAACGTGATCAATCAAGATTGTTGTGATTTGCCCCTTCTGTTTCACCTTCACATGGCCAACTGCAAATCTTTCACATGGCCAACTGCAAATCTAGGGTTAACAAAGTTAGCCGTTGTTATGACATAGCTTGTGTAACAACGTGAATCAGAGAGGGAGCGCAGCATTATATTTTTCGAAACGGGTAGAAACCACGTGCCCACCTCTGCCTTTTGTTATTTTATATTTTTCAGAAATGACGTGAGCGTATTAGCATATTGATCTGAGTATTTGTTGTTTTCTTTGGGACTTTAACACACTGGTGTAATTATGCTCTAGACAAATAAGAGAACATTTAGGAAGTTAACTCTCTTTATTACACCCAAGAAACCTACCTTCTCGCTTTTGACATACCTTGGTCTTGTTACGTAATGTGTGCAACGAATTCTCACACTGTTGTTCTTGAGCGTGCCGCTAGAGCGTGATCCATTTTTGGTGTGATCTATTTTTTTTTACTGCTGCATGTTGACTTTTGTGGGTAGGTTTTCTAATGGGTGAGAAACAAACACATACACACAAGAGAAAGAAATCACGTTCATATTTATCACAATCGTGTATGGTCTTTATTACTTATTAACACGTTTATTTTGGGAAGCAGTTGCCATCCTTCGCAATAAATAGAAACAACGAAGCGTTTTTGGAAGGAAGTCGTTCTCTTTGTCACGCAAGGAATGTGTATTTGTGTTGCCACACTCTTGTTGAAGCATTGGCTTTGAACGCTCAATATGTTGCAGGCTGCATAATGTAGTTGACAAAGACATAGGATGTACTATTGCAAGAAAGCTGAGGAACTGACACCACGCAAAGGGGAATTCTATTAAGATATAGTTTTTGAAGCAGCATCGAAAATTCGATAATAAAGTTGCCATTTCCTAAATGACGATGATGACACTAAATAATCTGCTTCCGGAAAGCTTTTAATACCTGTGCTTTCTCTGCTTTGTGACATCTTATGTAAATGGAGTTGGGGACCGAACAAGTTCTTTAGCGCATATCTTCCAAAAGTGCTGCATTGTTTGTGGGATTGAAAGGTCATTTTGTGCTCAACATAAATGTCGATCACATATAATCCAGCGCACGTGATGAAAACACACACACAAAAAAGAAAACGATGCGACGAGTGATTTCTGATGCTTTCATTTAGCTGGCGTCTTCGTGTCGCATGAAGCGCACGGTGGTGTTGTCGGCACCAGCTCGTCGCGCGCGGAAGTAGTTGAATGCCGTGTATCCTGCTGCACCGAGAATGAGACCGAGGATGAGCATGCCGAAAAGCAATCCACCGAGGCCTCCTACGAGGAAAATAAAGCAACAAAGCAGTTTGCGTATCATGTAGTAGCTCAACAGTTCACTGGGGCAGGAGCGTAGCCGGAAGTTATGTTACCGGGCAAACACCCTGGACATACATTTGTGTGCATGTATTTATGTGCATGAATATATATGTACACGCAAAATGTAATAACATTATAGAGGGGGAAGGGAATTCGACCACCACCTCCCAATCAATTGTGCTATCAATATCACAGCTAGCATGTCTTAACGCAGTCTTGTATATGTTATAAGAATGCCTTGCTGGGCTAGGTAGTTCATAATCTTAAAGATTGGTAGCACAAAATCAGAGAGGGCAGGAAAGAACACAGAACAGAGGGCTAACCTGTGTTAGCACATTGTCCTGCATTTCTGTGTTCTCTCCTGTCCTCTTCGGTTTTTCACTATCAAGCTTTAGGTCTTGTATATGTTTCGGATACACATTTTTTTTTTATTATGTGGCACATTGTTCTCGTCGCGTTTGTTTTTGACTCTAACTTCTAGAAACTAGTATCGTAGAAGATCAAAACACCCACCTGAGGTATAACCGGAGGCTTCCATCGAAAATGCCTGCTTCCGGTTCATGTGGACGAAGTCATTGATATGGTCTTGCTCTGCAAATAACGGGGAAAAAACAAAAAAATGAAGAGAAACACGACTTTTTACTATTAGTAAGTGTCCGTTTAACTACACCAAAACTTATCACGATTACCATGAAAAAAATAAAACGCCTGGTTAGCGAGAAAAGCGTGCAGAGAGTAAAAGTGGGTGCCGACGCCACTTTGCAATTTCCGCTTGAGACGCCTTGACGTCGTAGGCTTTAATGACGTCTACGCAGCTCCTAATCCGAAGAGCAAAAAAAAAAAAAAAAGGGGGCGCCATCTCATGAAGATGCCGTAGATTTAAAGCACCAAATTTCAGGAAGTTTTGTTGAGGCTCTGTTGTCAAAATACGCAAAAAATACGCTTAAATATTTGTGACATCACTCATTGAAACTTTGGGGGGAAATATAAATTTTAAAATGTCGACCTCAATTTCCTTCTCTCTTAAAAAAGCTATGGTGTTAAAATTGACAAAAAAGAGTTATTGAAGTACAATTTATAAAAAATCGATTGTTTATATCACTTTGGTGCCACTTAAAGAGTGGCATACAAAAAAGGGAGGGGGGGGAGGTGAATAGTCCGAGGTGATTGACAGTCATCGGGTCTGCGAAACATAGCTCATTTAAAGTTCGAATATATGAATGAACAGAGACGATTACACTCGCAGATATCCCATCATGACAATTACGAACTGTATGGCTAGAGCTGTATCTATTCAATTTTATTCAATTTCGAAATTTGTTTTATTGTTTTCTTGTACAAGACACAAGAAACAAAATGATGTTGGGGCTAAAGGCATCTAGGCATGTCAATCCAACTAATTTCGAGTCAAGCATTCCTGCTCACACAATTGCCTAATTTTCTGATGAGTTGCTGCTCATAAAGTTTAATAGTGGATGTTTCAGTTAAGAACCAATAGATACTTGCAATGTACCGTTAACGTATGTGTGTGAAAAACCTTTATTTATGGAGAGTTTGCAGACCCATAAGGGCCCTTTACACAGGGGAGTCCTTATTCCGGGACCCCGCTGGACAAGGCCGCTACCCGCGCCCGTTGGACTAGAACTCTTTGAGCCTCAAGCCCTGAGCAATTGAGTAGGGCTGCCTCCCATGCCTCCCTAGTGGGGGAAGGGAAAGAGTCATCTGACATGCCCACACCTTGTGAAAGTTATCCGAGACTTCCCCACAGTGCCCATCGACTTTCGGGTCAAAATGCTGTGTACTACTACAGGACACAACAATGTGTTGGTCTGCAGGCGCCTTAGGGTTCTTTAATCGGCCTTACTCAAGCCCTTAGCAGGCACCGGAAAAAGCCAATGTCGTTCGCAATAATACAACAGGATTTCTTTGAATCGCTGAAGCGGTTGGTCAGTCTCTGAGCCGGAAAAGCCTGGGTGAGGTGCGCGGTGGTTAAGCGCGGGTGGCCGCATCCGCAGCCACATTACCTCTAAGGCCCTGTTGGCTCGGAGTCCAAACAATGCGTTTCGGTGAGGGGTCTGAATCCCTGTTGGCTTGCTTTAGAATACTGTAGGTTAAAGGTGATACCTCGCCCGCCAGATAATTTTCACAGGCTCTGCCTGAATCCGTAATTATTACTCTAGAATTCGTGTGTGAGGCGGCAAGTGCTATTGCTACCTCTTCAGCGCGCGCGGAGTTGGAAGCCCGATAGAAGAGCCCGTTAACGCGTTCGTCTTGGTGAACTACGACGGCCGTGTGAAATTCGGTGGGCGACGGCCCTGCCACATCAACCCGGCTTAGATCCGTATTGGTGTTCGAGGGCCAGAGTGCCAACTCCTCGTCTGCCTTCGTGCCGTTAACGTAGTAACAGCAGTAACAAGAGTATCAGCGTCACCCAAAGTGGGCTTTGCCTCACGCGGGATACTGATGCGGCGAAGGCTCCTTTACAGGCACGCATTGCAAAGAGTATTCAAGGCGTTCACCTTCACAGGTGTGTCCTTGTACGCGGTCTTTTCCGTGAAATATGCTACACGGGAACGTGATCAAAGCCTTCACCGTATTCGAACTTCTCAGGCTCCAGTATATCTGACGTGCGTCACTTATAGTCCGACTACGAGTTCACGTCACAGCCCTAAGAAATGTCAGTTTCTGAACTTTCCGTTGAAACTAATGCTTGCTATATCGAAACTAGTGAATCTCTGCGCTCCAAAATTCTGCTACTAACGCTTGAAAATGAGTGTCAAATCGTAATGCGAGCACGTTTAGCTTGTTTTAGACACTGTCGGCTGCCGCGATGAACTGAAAGTAACTGAAGGGAATTCGGGGTTATGCAAACATTTTTTCGAATTCACTTCTAAATCGTCACTGAGAGAGAAAGAGGAATAGAGACAAAAATTAAACCAGTTCTACCCCAAGGGAAAGATGAACGAACTGCAGAGCATTGATTCACCGGCTCATCTCGCGTTTAATTATCTGATTTTCTTTTCGTGTGATTGTGCGATATTTCCTACCCCTTTCTGTTCTTTTCTTGTGGTTATCTTTATTTTTTGCATTTGCCCTTTTTTTCTGTTCTATAGTCTTTCTACGGCCTTTTTACTGTTTCCTACTTCGAACGAGGTGCGTCCAACTCCCGAAGCTGGCGTTCGAAACGTTCAGCCTGCTCGGCTTATGACAATCGAACGTAGGACTAGCGTGACGCCAACGCGAGACATGAAGCGACCACCTTCTCCTTTAAACTGATAGAAATGAGGGCCGGTTAACCGTCGTTGAAGCGTCTGGTTCCCCGTCCTAATGTCAGCTGGAGGGAAGGGGCAAGAAAAAAAAAATCGGAAATAACATTCAAGAGAGAATTCATCCACAGTGTGGTACGGTGCAGGTGAACTAGCACGGTCACTCACGGAAGTAGAAGAAGCAGTCCTTGCTGGGCTTGAACGCAACGTCCTTGTTGGACTCCATTTCGTCGATGGAGTGGGAGTTGAGCACGCACTTCCGGTTGGGTCCGTCGTCGCCGGGACAGAAGTTGAACGACTTGCAGCGGCCGCTCGGGTCCAGAGTGCACTGCTTGGCGCAGTCCTCGAAGCTGATCAGGGTCACGGTCACCGAATCCGGTGCCATCAGCTCACCCTTGGCGCCTTCCCAGTAGTCGGCCGAGAATTTTTCTGCGGAACCAGGGCGATAGAGGCGTTCGAATAGGTCAGGGTCTCAATATGCGGCCTGGCTTTAACATAGCTGTATTCGTTCCATACCTTTTCTTATTATGTTAAAAAGTATGTTCGTTAGCTACACAGACGTGACTGGTCTCAAGCAATTTTCTTTATTTGTGTGTGGGGGGAGTGGGTCACACCTAGTGGCCACCTTGTGCTGAAACAACCATGGAACAAGAGCCTTCTATTTTCAGCAGCGTGATATGGGTCATAATCAGCGTCCACATTTCTGACGTCAATTTTCCTTCGGAATTTGAAATGACCCAGATATTAGATATGGGAAAATACCTTCAAACGGCAACGTTAGGTGATGTCTTATTCAAATGCCAGCGGCATTTGACGCCGCACTCGATAGCTCTGCTAGACAATTACAGTCGCTATCGCAGAGCTCGAGACCGTATAATGAGATGATCTGTATCTGCTCACATTGTATCCATAAAATCAACAAATTAACAGGTTTGATCGTGTGTACGATATACAAAACATCGTGGGAACGGCAGACTATATAAGATGGTCACATTGTGCCCAGTATCGCACTAACGGGTCTGGTGAGATAAACGGTATGTTCTCACGCTTCGTGTCCACCAAAGCAAGGTTGTAAAAGACTTAAAGGGGTCGTGAAACGGTCGCTTTAAAACGACAATGCGACACCATCGGCAGCCACATGCGCTGACTATATCATCAGCCCGAGTGGACCTTCATAGACGCTTTGCCTATCGAGGAACGCGGCACTATATATGGCATGTCGAGCGCGAGGAAGAGGCACTCCTCAACTTTTGCCATACGCGATCCGCGTCCCACAAGAACGCTGCTTAATATGACATCAGAGTTCAAGGTAGTGCCGTTTGCGTATGGCAAAGACGCTGACGAGTGTCCCAGTTGCACGCACTCGCAAGTACAGAAGAGTTCCGCGTTCCTCGATAGGCAAAGATTTACTTATGATGACGTCACCTAGTTAGTGCGTGTGGACGCCAGTGGCTTCTCATTGTCGCATTATAGCGAGCGTTTCGCAACCCCTTTAATCGTGTGTACAATATGCGAAACATCGCGGCAGCGATGAACAGCCTTAGATAGTCTCTCGGCTTCCTAAAACGTCATCTGCGACACGCACCCCGCCTTGTAAAATTATTAGCATATCAGTCCCTCGTAAGAAGCAAGCTTGAATATTCATAGTCAATTTGGAGCCCAAAACACGTGTATCTCATTACTGCACTCGAATCACTTCAAAACCGTGCTACTAGATTCATTAATTCCTCATATGCCTATCACATTAGCGTGTCATCTTTAAAAGAAGAAATTGGCCTGTCCCCTCTATCTTCCCGCCACCGCATTGCTACCCTTTGCTTGTTTCATAAACTTTTTCACGGTCCACTTGCAATCGAGCCTTACATTTCCCCCCAATTTCGCAGGTCATATCGCATTGGCCATGTCTTTAAAGTTGCCCGTCAACGTTCCCGCACCGTTGCTTTTGCTGCCTCATTTTTTCTTCGTGCAGCAAAAGACTGGAATGACCTCCCCCACCAGATTGCAGCAATCACCTGTCCATCAACATTTATGCATAGCGTCACAAGCCATTTTTCAAGCTAATTCATGGCTTTTTGTACGTTTTTTTGTAACCCCACCGCTTATGTAATGTCCCCCTGGGGACCTTTAAGGTAATAAAATGAAATAAAATGAAATTGTGCAGTTTGCAACGTCGCACTCACGGGCGTAGTGAGAACAGGCCTCGGTGCCGTTGACGACGTCCTCCGGCCTGATGTCCAGGAAGTGCGTCTCGTGCAGCACGCAGTGCTTGCTGCCCGGACAGTACTCGAACCCCCGGCAGCGGATCAGCTTGTCGTGCTTGCACAGCTGCGCGCACTGGTTCTCGTCCGGGACGCTGTCCTTGGACAGGGCCCCGCCCACGCGACTCACCGTGCCCGGGAACTTCTCGTACATTTTGATGTACGAACCTGTAGTGCGGTGCGGTACGTTTGCATATCTAATTGCTGAGGGGTCCGAGATTAACGACAGTGCGCTCCGTCAGAGTTGGATGAATAACACTTGCGTGACTTTGCCGTAGTCCTCAGATTTAAGAGTAACAGATGCCGTAGTTAACACATAACTGCGCACCATAGTTATCGAGAGGCTAAGTCTGTTGAACATTAAATCAAGTATTACCACACTTTATTACCTCAATAAACCAGGTGTTACCGTGATTCCGGAAGTATGCGAGAAGAATGACTGCGGGGAGCCCAGGTCAGGTTTGTTAGCGAAACATGACACTGATTACTGTATATATAATGCGACCGCATGCACCAGTGATGCAGGGGAGGGTATCGACATTTTGGCAGGTAAGAAACTGGCCTATCTTATAAGGTATACAAGCACATACACTTTCTACGAACGAAAGACTTCGGATTCGCTCGCTGGATTCCATGCCGACCGGTTGTGCCCTCGCGATCTTCGACGTCAGCGTGGCTCTGGCCGACTCGGCTGGGCCTACGTCATTTCCTGACGCCGACCTTCGACGACAGCGCAGCTCTGACCTACCGTACTTGCCCTACGCCACCCCCTGACGCCGACAAGAGCTCTCGCAAGTGGTGCCCCGTCCTCGGACTCCTGTGACCGTGTTTCCATCTTTCCTATCTCTTCTATCCCCTCGATATGTCGTCGCTCTCACTCTCTGGCATACTGTTTCTCTCTCTCTATATATATACCTTTATTCCTATCATTTTAATACCTCCTCACCCCCATCCCTTGTGAGCTACTGTTGAGGTGTCGCTCCCTGAAGCAGACAGTTACGGGGCCCACTTTTCTCTTACTTTCTTTCTTAGAACCACTTTGAAAGACTACACGCGAGGCTCTGTCATTTTAGTGTCTTTGCGTTTGCAGTCTACGTATGCACGTTAAGAAAAACCGCTACACTCACGCGCGTAGACGTCGCATCTGGTGTCGGTGGCGAGGCTCTTCTTGGAGGCCGTGTCGTCGTCCCTGACGTAGATGGAAGACAGCCGGCAGTCCTTGGTGGCGGCGCAGTACGAGAAGGAGGCGCACTCGATGCCGCTCTCGGTGATGCAGTTGCGGTAGCACTGCTGCACCGAGCCGATCTCCGAGCTGCCGTCCAGCATGACGGCCTTCATCGTCGTGTCCACGTCCGTGGACAGAACCATCCCGGAAAACGCCACGTCGTACAGGCCGCCCGCGTGGTTTGCTGCGTGTGAGAATTAAGGGTTTCGAAAAAAGTCGGGAGACGTTACCCCTGTCAATAGGAAGGACTCCTGGTGAGCGCGGAAGGGCTCCTAAAAATCAGGAGTCTTTCCTCAGTCAGGTACACACATGCTAAGCTTGGTGTGTGCGTACCTTTCTTTCTTTCTTTCTTTCTTTCCCTATTTTTGGGAAAGCGAAACGCATCTCTGACTAGTAGCGGGCGTGGCGCCTACGCAGTTGGCGTCGTGTCTAATGGCACATGTTTCGGTGCCGGCGCCGTAACATGAGTTCATGCTTTCGTATTCAGGCAACAATAAAATGAAAAAAACATGGCATTGTAAGTGACCCCCATAAAAGATCGGATCGCCCCGCCAGAAACGACGGATTGCCTACAAGTGGATGATCGGGAAAGTACCATTTATTTGAAAATGTTGCAGGCAAATGCACGTGTGTCTGGCGCACAGGGGTGGGATTTTCGTAAGCTCAAAGCGCTGTTTTCCGCGTACTACAACGCCGTCACTGTGGTCTGTAAATCATGACACGCATCGCTTCAAAAAAAAAAAGGGGGGGGGGGGGCACGAGTGGATCGAGTGGAGGCTGTCGCAACTTTTTTGCAGCAAGCGCGAAGGCATGCCTTTGCCTATACCTCAAAAACGGCCTTCTTGTGTGTTGCCTGCTCACGATTAAATTATTTTTTTGTCTTTAATGTATATGCTGGGTAATTATGAAACGGGACACCTTTGTTCCCGACGACAACTGCGTGCAAAATAATCAGCATTGACTGAGTGGTCACCAATGAAGTCCCACCAAAAAATGTAGATGGAATATAGTTTTAATTTTTTTTTAATCGCAAGCTTTTTTTGTGTCCAAGTTAGCCTTCTCTACATAGCAACAGTGTCTGCAGTGAGAGCTCATTATATTAGCAAGAAAAAAAAAGCACACAGCGAATTTTCTTTTTTTTTAGTAACATAACATACAAATTCGAGTCTCTTACCGTTGAAAGGGCTGGCGTCCGTGTTGAGCCTGACAGCAGTGAATGTCGCCGCACTCTGTAAAAAAAGCACCAAAGGCGAGTGTTTCTGGAGATAGTGCAATACGTAACTGCATGTACTTTAATATGTATGCCATTAAAACTCGATCTAACGAAAGCATATTTTGTGAAGTTCCCCTCATAACGTAGAAATGTTCGAACATCCTGATTTAACGGATAAATGCGAGTGCCCTGATCATATCGGTAAATCGAGTTTCAGCTTAGTATAGATAAAATTTGGTCTGAAAATTCATACTTATTTGTTATTACTGCTTATTACGTATACATGTACAAAGCGCATTAAGACTCGGTATATTGAAATAATGACTGATGTGCGGAGATTAGACTCAGAGATGTGCCCCTGCATTAAACATCCAACACCGTCACAATTTTTTCCTCTTATTTTTTGCTGTGGTTGCTCTTATAAAACCAAATAAATGCTTAAACAATTTCCAACTATAATACTTAAGCCCCCTTCCCTTAATACAGCTTTATTAAATGACACTTATAATATGAAGACAACTGACCTGGAGTTCATCGCTGGAAACCTTGAGCACAAGCCGAGCATTGTCGACTTCATCTTTGAGCATCTTGATGACCTCTGAGTTGTTTCTGAAGGCCACCTTGATGTCAGCATCCGACTCTGCGAAACGAGATACACAGACGGTGCTTTGTCTTGCCTTTCTGAACGAATGAATGTGCTTGGTGCTAACTCTGCATACGTTGGTGTTATCAGAAAGAGAGAGAGAGATAACGTCGTTGGGTCCAGCCGTTTGGGGACTAGGTGCCTGCCTGAACGGTGGACAGTGGCCTTTGGGCCCTGGCTACGTTTTCAGCCAGCTGGACAGCCTAAAGCCCCCAAATTTTTCCTTTTAGAACAGCCCAGAGCACCGAGTCGAGCCTAACAGTACGGCCTCCGGCTGCACCTCATTGGATATTTGACGGCTCTGTCGAGACACGTATGGGCAAGCAAACGGTCTGTTATACAGATCCGCCCGTTGCCCGCATAACTATAGCATTCACCAACGTATCGGTAAGTGTAATGAGCGGGTGTTGGGTGTTGGTTTGGAGGCGGTGACAGACCATCTTCTGGGGCTTATTGAGTCTCATGGGGGCAGGTAGATACAGTGCCCTTCGCAGGCATTTAACCCTTTGGCGATTTCATTGTTGGTAACCCAGCGCTTCTCTCTTATCTCCTACTGAGGCCGCCCGCTGGCTTGGTTAGTGGAAATCTTGAGCTCTTTGAAAGTGAGTCAACCCGGTCCAAGGGAGCAAAGCTTTTTTCTATGGAGAAGCCAGCATATGGGACGGTGATGACGTCTATATTTGTGTCGCGTTACGAAAAAAATTTTTTTTTCTCCTGAGCGCACTTACTGTAGTAGCGCTGGCAACCGCTCATGACCATTGGTTTCCCCCAATTTATAGGCCGGTTGCTGGCCGAACGGAAGCACCCGTGGTCACAGTAAATAAAAGTCCTGCAAAAGAAAAAAAAAACGGAGAGTTAGTTACAAAAAAAAAAGTGCTGCGGGTTGTGTTTGTAGCATGACTGAGAAGATTCTCGAGGACAAACAAGAAAGAATTGATTGATTGATATGTAAGTTTAGCGTCCCAAAACCACCATATGATTATGAGAGACGCCGTAGTGGAGGTCTCCGGAAATTTTGACCACCTGGGGTTCTTTAACGTGCACCCAAATCTGGGCACACGGGCCTGCAGCATTTTCGCCTACATCGAAAATGAAGCCGCCGCAGCCGGGATTCGATCCCGCGACCTGCGGGTCAGCAACCGTGCACCTTAGCCACTAGACCACCGCGGTGGGAAAAAGCACGAAAGAATTCCCGAAGAAAGAACCCATGCATTCGGCACTGACACGCTAGTGCCAGTGTAACCTTTAGAAAACGATTAAATCATCTTTTCACTACTTTGCGCAAGACAAAACGAGGACGAAGAAAGGAGATGAACAAACGAGCGCAATCTAACAACTGTTTTATTTTGGCAAATACGTACGATAAAGTAGCCAACATTATCTGTGCGATCTCGTCAGAAATACACATCACTCACGCATATAGCAAACATTTGCGATAATGACGCCTCAGATTGGCGCTTTCCTTCGTCCTTGTTTTGAGCAAAGTGGTTAAAAGGTGACTTCGTGCCAACTAGGCTGGCAAGCAGATTCACAAAAATCATGGGAGTTTCATATTTATACCTTGCAATGCGCTGGGAGGGTGCACGTGTTGTAAAGAGCAGAGGGGTACTAATTAACGTGGCTGGTGACAGCACGACTGTGAAGCTTTCTTTGTTTGAGGCACAGTAGGAGAGGCGCATTCTGAAATGCAGCTCTGTGCATATGCACCCATGGAAAAAGGGAGATAAATATTAAAGCCCTCCTCCGCAGTCATTTTTTGTTCGCCCCGTCTCTCGTCACCTCAGGCTTACGGGACTGTACGGCTCTTTTATGAAGTGAAGTATAACTTGTTTTATACTTGTTAACAAAACATATTGTTGGGGAATGGGGGGAGGGAAGGGTAGCCGAACAAAAACTTTCCGGCTTTTTGTAACCCAGTCGCGTTCATTTTTACGAAGCTAGTTCCGTGACGGAAATGACGACAGAGGAGCCTTGTTGAAAACCGGCATGCAGCCCTTTCGTGTTAAGAGAATGATCGACTACGCTGTTAGTTAAATTAAGAAAATTGTCGCTGTAATAACAGTGTATGGTCTAAATTAGCGATCAGTGGCCACCATCAGCCAAAAGTCGGCCAAAATTGTTTAGTGCGCGCGTTGAGGAAAGGCAGGGATGTTAAAGAGGCCCTAAAGCACATTAAGTTCAAATGCGAGAGAGTAATTTCCTTCTCGCCTTCACAACCTTCCCTACAAGCCCTATCTCCTCCTCGTCACTCATTTCTGAAAGATGTAGAATGTCAGAACTAAGCAGTGAGTCAGTTAGAATTTAGCGCTTTTCGACTGCACGCTCCTATCTCGGCTCGCGCAGTCGCGAACGCAAAAAAAAAAAAAAAATTCCGCCATATCCACGAAGTGAATGATGATGAGTGGGCGCAGCTCCGGAGGTAAACCTGGTAAACCATGAATCCTCTGTACATTTTGCCCACTCGATTTTATTACATCGCTCCCCCTAGCGTACGTCGCCGCACTAAATCGAACGATTGCCTTCAACCAATGACACGCGTCATATGTGACATCATTCCTATTTTATAAGATCTCGCGTCTTTCATCAACTACAAGTACCGCTTTCTAGTTTACAACATCTTGCATCTTTTCATCATCAGCTACAAGTACCACCATCTAGTAAACACTACAAGAACTAAACGAGAGGTGGCTACATACAGGAGACGGTACCGCCATCTAGTGAACACTGCAAGAACTAAACTAGAGGTGGCTACATACAGGGGACGGTACCGCCATCTAGTGAACACTGCAAGAACTAAACTAGAGGTGGCTACATACAGGCTACAGGGGACGCACAGCCCACGCCCTAAGGAGCTTCGCCCCTAAAAGTGCAATAAATTTATCGCGCACGATGAACGTGTGAACACAGACCAGGCATGCAGCTGCACGGCCAAGAAGGACAGGTGACAATCGTCGACAGATATCCCTCGTATATAAACCAATCGAGAGTTTGTTTCGTCGTTACGTCATATGAACGAACAGCTGGCGTCACTATTTGTGCCGCAAAGACTGGAAACGCCGGCCGAGAATAACGTGCTCGTTCTTTGTATTTTTTTTTGGGGGGGGGGGGGGTTAAGGGCCCTTTCACTAATCTAACAAAACTGGTATGCTGCCCTAGACTGGGAAAAGAAATAGGGAAGTTCAAGAGTTAAAGGTAGTCAGAAAAGGGGAGAGGGGGTAGCGCACATGCACAGTCACGTTCCTCACGGTAACAATATCGCTATTCGTCTAAAGCCGCCGCCGAGAAATTTCGGCAACGCCTTGGTTGCTTCCAAAAAAAAGTAAACCCGGCAAAAGAGGCACTTGATCATGTCATTGTCTTCGAACGTCTCGCAATATTCGAACGGGCGTCACACTCACACACAGTCCACGTCGTTGTAGCACTTCTCGGCGCATTCCTCTTGTGACGGCACGCTTTTGTCGAACTGCATCTTGTCACCCGGCACGAACCTACGATCGCTGCTTATAAAACTGGCTGCATCAAAAACGTGTGCAGAAAAGAATTAGGCAGAAAAAAAAGTAAGTGAAGCATCAATAAAGGAAAGTGTTGCACATGCGATCGGGCCAGTTAAACGAGAGAGAAAGTTATTTAATGAAAAATATAGATTTGTGCTGCTGGTGCATACGTGATGTTCTGTGAAGGAATGGTATAAAAAAAAAAAAACCTTCGTGGCGCGATTCACATGCTTTGACGCCCTGCGCTTCTTCCAGGGCATATTACGTACACTAGCTCCCCCTGCATGTCATTAATAGAATGTATTTTTCCCGAAGCACTTTTAAGTAAAGTGGAATAACACTTACTTGTCACGCACAATGCCTGGGTTCGAGGTCTCACTCAAACTAAAGTTATTTATTATTTATTTTATTGGCACCTGTCTCGATTTTTTTTTTTTTGGTCAGGGACAACGCTGATTTTTTGCTCACAACAAACAACGCCGACGAAGACGCCGACACAGGGAATCGCTGAAACTTTTTAAATCATTGGCTACCTGTCATCTCCGAAGTATTCATTTAATCTGGGCACCAGGGCTCAAAGGTTTGTTGTTAAACGAAATAGCTGATTCTCTTGCAAAGGCATCGCTTTCGACACCCGTCATTCCTATTTTCCCTCATACAGTACTCATTATGGTGGCGCGATTTCGCACACTTAAAATCAGGCAAAATTTATCAGACCCTGCACTGGCGGCTTCTCCGGAGTACAACCACTTGTTATTTCCCTGGCGCAGTGAACTGTCTAATTCAAGGATGATGGAAGTTGTCATCACAAAATTTCGTTGCCGCGTTACCTCCCTCAATTTTTACTTGCATAGATCAGGCATATTGAATTCCCCTATGTGCATTTACTGTAATCAAGAGGAAATGATCAGTCATTTTTTATTACATTGTCTCCGTTTTGATTTATTCAGGCAAAGCATACTAGCACCACCTCTTCAAAAACTGGGCTTGCAATTATCACAACCTGATCTTCTTTCGTTTGGAGCCTATACACTGGGTTTCAGTTACAGGGATGTTTTATTCGCCGTTGAGGAATACATCACTGCGGCTAAACGATTTTCTTGCTAAATTACGGTCTCACTATTTATTTATTTGCATTTTTTCTGCAAATTTGCAATTGGCATTTCAAATCAGAACTAAATAACAAAAGTTCTTTAATGAATGACGCAATGCTGAAAGTATCGGGCAAATTCACCTTATAATCGGCCAATCCCCTTTTTTGGGTACGAGTCATTTGCACAGGAAAACAACAACAACTACCGCGAAGCTAGCTCTTTAATGCTCTCGCCTTTAAAAAAATAACGGAAGCTGAAAAAGAATGACAAAGGCAGTTCACGTGAACAACACGCAACGACTGCATTGCCATCTGCGCATTTATTAGAGACATAAGAAGACTTATTCAAGTTACTCCTAATGAAAAATATTCGGACTTCTTTAAACTAATTTTTATCGTATTGCATATTAGATTTCTATATTTATATAGCCTTTAGACAATCGGTGAATTCATTTTTCATCATATCAACATTAAATTTTCCTCTTATATATTTTAAAGCCGGTTAAAATGACCAATCTGCCTTAGGCGGGTACGAGCGACTAGTAAAGGGTCAAGCAAGCAAGCAAACACAGAATACGTGATAGCAATGTACAGCCACCTGTAAAGAACCACGACAGGGCTATGAGTTTCAGCGTTGCGTGTTCGATACAAGGTCCAGCTAGTGAAGGATTTTGCTCACCTATAGCATCAGGGGAGGGCAGCAGCTGTGCGACAACGTGGATGCTGTTGTCGTCGAGGAAACCGATCTGTTATGGAATGAAGGCAAATGATGTTGGAGTTCCGGCTTGATAGATACATAGATAGATAGATAGATAGATAGATAGATAGATAGATAGATAGATAGATAGATAGATAGATAGATAGATAGATAGATAGATAGATAGACAGACAGACAGACAGACAGACAGACAGACAGACAGACAGACAGACAGACAGACAGACAGACAGACAGACAGACAGACAGACAGACAGATAGATAGATAGATAGATAGATAGATAGATAGATAGATAGATAGATAGATAGATAGATAGATAGATAGATAGATAGATAGATAGATAGATAGATAGATAGATAGATAGATAGGCAGACAGTGCCCCGCCGCGGTGGTCTAGTGGCTAAGGTACTCGGCTGCTGACCCGCAGGGCGCGGGTTCGAATCCCGGCGTCGGCGGCTGCATTTCCGATGGAGGCGGAATTGTTGTAGGCCCGTGTGCTCAGATTTGGGTGCACGTTAAAGAACCCCAGGTGGTCTTAATTTCCGGAGCCCTCCACTACGGCGTCTCTCATAATCATATAGTGGTTTTGGGACGTTAAACCCCACATATCAATCAATCAATCAGACAGACAGACAGATAGATAGATAGATAGTAATAGAAATAGAAAGGTGGGTAAGCAAAAGAAAAAATGAGCCCTGTGGAGGATCTGCACTGTAGAAGGAAATATTAATTGATACCCAAACCCCCAAAGCCATGCTATGTCCCCAAACCACGCTATGTCCCAAAACGTCCCAAAATCACTCTATGATTATGAGAGACGCCGTAGTGGAGGGCTCCGGAAATTTCGACCGCCTGGCGTTCTTTAACGTGCACCCGTAGAAGGAAATATTACACTGGATGTGAAGGCGCCCTGCATGCACGGATAGTGACACCGCTACTAACCCGGACAAGTTGTACGTGATGCACTGTACGCATGCTCACCTGCGGCTTTGGAATACGAAGAGGCGAGATTTGGGGCAACGTGTACAGCTTCTCCCAAACAGTCTCCAGCAGGTTGGCTTGGTTCGCCCACAGGGCCCGCCGGCTCACGTTCTTGTCGCCTGCGTTGCGCCGATGAGAGGTTCTTAGCTAGCTACGGAAACACGTTACCGAAATGTGGCAATACGGAACCGGCAATACGGAACCAGCAATACGGAATGCGGCAATACGGAACCATAACATGTTTCCGTAACTTGCTAAAAACCTCTATTGTGTACGCGTCACTCGTTACCTCGTGTAACACGTCTTAAGGGCCTCTACGGAGCGTATTTGGCTACAATGCGCGACCGATCTGGTTCATTGCCCTTTTATAATACCAACTGGATCGACTAAGCTGATATTATGGTATTCTACTTTGTAGTTTATTGTTAAGAGCGGCATTCACGGAGTCATTCTCTTTTCGGATCGATATGGCTGACAGCCCTTTTTGAGACAACTGTGGATAGCAGGGAAATGCTGCAGTACATCTGCGACTGTCCTCGATACCAGAGAAGTCACTAGCAGTAGCTCCAGCTCGCACATGTTACAGACCGATGATGGCAGAAGTCGTTATGGAATTTCGTCCTCAGAAGTCGTTGGAGGTCAATTCGACAAAGAGATCGACTTTTTCAAGACATTGGCCATTTCAGTCCTGATTTTTTTTTTGCCGGCAGATATTTTTCTTCCTCGTTGATTTAGAGTTACTACAACCTGTGTAACACGAAAATATTTTTTTTCTGAGCTACCCATCAGTATACAAGAAAAATGGCTCCATGTCCTAAATATAGGACACCAGGGCTTACTGGTTGTAAGGTGAAATATGGCGATTGTATATACGTCAATTTATCTAACCCTGTTAGTGCAAGTTATCGTTGTGAAAATAACATACAGCAACCACGTATTAGTTACAGTGCTTAGACTTTCCAATAGCAAGTCTTTGCGCTCGTGATACACTGCTCCTCATTGCACTTGAATGGCCACCGTCTACATACCGAACACTTCGGAAGATTCAACATCATACATCATAAAAAAATTGCCGCATCGTGGTTTGCGGCGCCAGAATATATATATATATATATATATATATATATATATATATATATATATATATATATATATATATATATATATATATATATATATATATATATATATATATATATATATATATATATATATATATAAAGTGAATGATATATTGTCATATTCAGCGTAACATATCCAATGGCAATGGATTACTCACTGATGAAGAGGAGGTCCAGGTAACTCTTCCTGTCCTTGCTCACGGGGCAGTCCCGGACGTCGAAGTTCCACACGAACGACTCGTCCAGCCCGTCTTCCTCGACGAAGTCGAAGTAGTTCACCGCGTGCGACTCCGGCTGCGCGTCAGAGATGACGTCAGAGCTCGCGCACTTGCAACAAACCACGCGTGGCTTGCGCCAACCTCATCTTGACGCCACGATGGAGGGACAAGCACACTCGTAAAGTGGCGCTATGCGTCATGACTTATTCAAGCTATCTTAAAAGGTGGTTTCGTGGTCGCGAGGGGGCCCGCAATAAGACTTACAACCATGTGTCTCATCATCATTATCATCATCATCATCAGCAGCAGCCTGACTATACGCCCACTGCCGGGCAAATGCCCCTCCCATGATCCTCCAATGTATACGCTCTTGTGCTGGCCCACGGACTTCTTAATCTCATCTACTAAACTTTCTGTTTCTCTCCCAAGCGTTTGCCTTCTGATTGATTGATCGATATGTGGGGTTCAACGTCTTAAAACCACCAACAGCATTCTCGCCTCCATCGAAAATGCAGCCGCTGCAGCCGAGATTCAATCCCGCGACCTGCGGGGCAGCGTTTGCTTTATCTTGGAAAAAAGTCTGTTACTGTTATTGATGAGCAGTTATCTTGCCTACGCGCTAAATGCCCTGCCCGTATGTCAATTTCTTTTTCTTGATTTCGACTAACATGACCTAAACACCCATTTGATTCCTAACCAACTTGATCGGCTCTCTTCCATTCTCTTATGTGTATACCTAACATTTCTTTTCTGTCGCTTGCTGCGTCGTCCAAAATTTAAGTTTAACCCTCTTTGTAAGCTGCCGTAGGCAAATGCCGGTAAGATGCCCTATCTATCAAGAGATGAGATGCGGCTTCCTCCCGAGAAATAGTGGTAAACTACCATTTGTCATTTGAGAATGCTTGGGGAATGGGCTTCACTCCGTTATTATAAAATGGAGCCCATACTTGTGAAGCAGTTGCCAATCTACCACACCACAGGAAAAATCGTGTTTGATTGTACGCAAACATCTCCCAGTTCTCAGATAAAACAAGGGACGGATGATGTTTCAACACTAAAAGTAATAATTGTATTTCGCGTAGCTCAGTTCCACCTTAAGTTTACAAATCGGGGTTACATGCATAGGAGAAAGTATAGAAAATCTACGGGATTCTCTTTCGCCCTACTTTATAACAACATTTTTGTTCTTAAGAAACTTTATGCGTTTCTCTACACACCTACTATTTTGTAGATTGCGTTTTCAGCCCGCTAAATCTATCGGTCTGCGTAAGTGCCGAATTTATTGATATGTGGGGTTTAACGTCCCAAAACCACCATATGATTATGAGAGACGCCGGTGGAGGGCTCCGGAACTTTCGACCACCTGGGGTTCTTTAACGCGCCCCCAAATATGAGCACGCGGGCCTAAAATATTTCCGCCTCCATCAGAAACGCAGCCGCCGCAGCCGGTATTCGGTCCCGCGACCTGCGGGACAGCAGCCGAGTACTTAGCCACTACAGACCACCACGGCGGGGCTGCGTAGGTGCCGAAAGCCGGAGGGTAGTCAATCAGATGACACGCGTTCGCAGATCATTCAAGGGTCTGCGTAAATCTTGAATTGACGCAGTATTATTCGTCGGCAGGTTGGTGCATTCGGCAGAAAAGCGCGGAGTTATAACTAAAACAATCCATCGAATGCCTTCTTGCTGCTGGTGTTAAATTTCCGGCCTAAGCATTATCGTGAGCACGTAATCGGGAGCACTCGCGAAGCGAGCATAGAAACGCGTGTCACAAAACTATATATGCCTGCTCCGATTACAATGCAATGCGTAGCACGGGCATCCAGAAATTCCCGTTTGTAAGAGTTCCCACTTCTCTGTTTACGAAACCGTCGATGACGTTAATGTTCGAGTGGGCACGAAAACAGCATTGACAGCGTCCTGCTTAACCGACGCGTTTTCGCAATGCAGGTAACGTTATCACTCGTTCTTGCTTGGCTATCATCCATCCCTGATCGCCACGCAAGCCTGCCATTTAAGAGTTTTGGCTTTGGTTATATGACTCATGCACTAAGGCCTCTTTTCTGGGTGCCAGCAACTTCTCGGACTCAACTTCCGTTGTCGAATTCCCGGCAGGCCGTGCATCAGCGTAATCAGCTGCATGGACGGGCTTGAACTGCTGGCACTCCAACACCGTCTTCAGTGGGCAGGGAAACAGCATTGACAGCGTCGTGCTTAACCGACACGTTTTCGTAATGCAGGTGCGTACGCAATTTTCGCCATATTCTAAAAAGGCTGACGAACTTAGCCTGATTACTTTCCAGTGCCCACGGCTGCTGTGTGAATCTCTATGCGAGTGCTACTCAATGGCTATGCTACTGCTTTGTCCCGGCGACGTTGAACCTAACCCTGGGCCAAACACTCGTGACCTTGCTCAGCAAGGGCTCGAAGCACCCGATAGTCCTGCAGACTAAATGAAGGTGATGTTTACGCTACTTAAAAATGTTCACGCCTGGTCTCCTCAATCCTCGAAATGCCAAACTGAACCTGTATCCGATCTGAAAGCCATCAAAACAGGACAAGAAATATACAGGCTGAATCTACAGATATCTGAATGAAGCCGAGTGATCTCCAGGAAAAAAACCAAAACCCTAGAGTGTTTTAATACCGACTCATCACGCGTGCGAGACACTGTAGACGAACTTACTGCGCACAATAACTCACAATTACTCACAACAAGGTATGTGTGTGTTTAGAAGAAGTGGTTAACGATTTACAGTACATGGTACTGTACTATGGGAAAGCTGAAAGCCGTCCCACGTGCTGGAAAGTTCAGCTACACAATGAAAGCAATGCTATTCGAAAAAAAAGTGCCCTTAATGTGGAAGTCCATAAATTGATATTTTGGGAGGCTGCCCGACTCGAAGGAAACAAGGCAGCAGACAGAAACAAAGCTATAGTCACTGCACTAAATACCGCACTTGGCTTGGGTTGTAGTGATTACATTCAGCGAGCCCACCGTCTCGGGGCACATACAGCTGACAAGCAACACCCTGTAAATTCCAAGGTTGGTAACTACAAAATAAAAGTTGAAATGTTTACAGCACGCGCACAGCTAAAGCCCAGTAAGATTAGTGTTAGTGAGGATTTTTTTTTTTCCGCAAGCCGCTTGGCTAAAAAAAAAAAAAAACTTTTCGTGCTCACTATTTCCCAGCCAGACAAACCACAGTTCAAAGTTAACTACAAGAAATTGCTAATAAATAACAAGTGTTACGTTTACCGGACTAACTCGGCTGACTGTATTCAGGAAATTCACGACCGTAGCAGACGCTCTAACAGCAAGCCGGCTGCTGCACAACACGTTCCTACATAGGGATACGCGAGATGTAGTTGCATTAATGAAAGCAGCCAAGCCAACGCTCTCTATGCCAAAATCAGAAGCGTTCTTAAGAATCGTGGCTCGTTAGTATCCACGATAGACACTTGCTCAGCCGACATAATAGCTCTTGGGGAAATGTGGCTCTCAGACGGTGTACTTGACTCCGAACATTTGATTAGTAGCAAAAAATATTTGGTATATTGTTGCGACCGGAAAGAGCGCCATGGTGGTGGTGTATACTTCTTGCTATCTCAAAACAATATCCCACCGTCATGCATTCTCATCAGTTCCAACTTGGAAACAGTTTGGGCCACAGTAACGCTCAACAACAACAACAAAAAAAAAAGAATAATAATCTTTGGTGTTTGCTATCGTCCACCTTCATCGGCACACTAATTTATTCTTGATTTACATGGTGTAGTTTCAAGCATTACTACAAAGTTTCATTACTACAAAGTTTCTGCTAGGCAACTTCCATTTCCCTAACATTACGTGGGAAAGAGGGTCAACCCATTTTATCATCTTCTTAGCCACAAGAATTTTGGGGGTTTTGTTATACATTTTCTTTGTGCCAATTAGTAATGGACCCCACAAGAATTACATCAAATGCGCCTAACACACTTGATTTAATATTAACGAACTGTCCTGAATGTGCGCCAGATATTAATTATTTACCAGGTGCTAGTGTCCATTTGATAATTACTTTCCCTTTTAATGTTCATTTTCAAAAACTTCTGAAAAACAAAAAAAGTTATCCGAGATTACAAAAAAAAAAAGCTATCTTCGAAGAAATAAATAAGGAATTGTGTGATCTTGTGAACGAATTTCTTAAGGACTTCGGTAACCGTACAGTGCAGTCAAACTGGGACATGTTCGTGGCTGATGTACAACGTCTAACAAACAAATACATTCATATACCCGTGCCATGACATGTAATCCACGTGCGCCCTGGTATAATAGTACTTTAAAACGGTTGTGCAACAACAACAATTTATTTTTTACTGCTGTTCATTTGTTTGCCCTGTAAACCCCTCCCATCTGTAATGCGGAAAGGTCCCGGGGTAAATAAATAAATAAATAAATAAATAAATAAATAAATAAATATGCTTGTAGGATTTCCCCGGCACGAGTGAAGCTTTTTTTTTGGGGGGGGGGAGGGAATTTCGCCAATTCGGTAAGCCATAGAGTTTCAGTTGCACTAGAGGGAACTCTGGCGCTAGTGTCTATGGGAGCTGCAGCGCATGGCTCTTCAGCGAGCATGGGAATTACGGTATAGTACATGGATTTGCCTAATCTTCGTACTTTACGTTCCATTTAACTTCGCATATGACTTGAAGCTGTTTGTTTTTTTCCCACGAAACAACAATCACCAATAGCTTATGAGTTATGCACTTTAAGCTTTTAGGCTCACCAATTCGAATTCGGTCACTAAGTTCAAAATGGTATGTTATTTTATTGGAAACAAAACGGAAACACAGCAATAAACGAATCCATAAGTGCGATTCGAGACCCGCAAGTACGATTATATACTAAGCGAACACCGTGCACTACCCATAATTTCCATGGCCGCTTAACGATCTCAGCGCCCGAATCCCCTCTAGTTAATAGGGAGTTTTAGAATAACGTTTGCTGGCGCTGTGGGCGATGCGGACATAGCGGGCGCCTAATGAGCTTTAAAATACCGTAGCGATTGCTTCCCCTAGGAAAAAGTCTACGGACTTTCGCGTTGACCACAGATCCCAATACACGGAACACAGCACTTTGCGGGCCTCGCAGGCCGCGATCGCCGCACGCTATTTCGGATTTTTTGCGGGCGGGCCGCGAATGCGAACGGCGACTCGCGTTATGACGCATGCGCAGTGGCAGCGACCGCTCCGCAAGGGCTTGTGGTGCGTTATTCTAAAACTCCCTAATTTTAGCAAACTCTATGTGGTAAGCGAGATGTACGCGTTACTGTTTGCTGCACTCTATCGGCTTCCCGCTTGTTAGGACGGTTGAGATGCGAGTCGTCTGCAGAGAGTTCAGACAGGTTGTGCCCCACAGACGTGCGCAGGAGTGTTCCCCATCAAGAAGCGGGGGGGGGGGGGGGGGGGTGAAGATAAATCCCAGCGGCTTCACCGCTCTAATAAGTAAATTTACGAAGTAGATTTTGTGCTATTCCCTCTAAGGTGACGCAAAACGCCCCCCCCCTGTCACCCCCCACCCCCCATGCGTAAGCCTATGTTGTTTCCCCTTTCAGATTTAGCGCTGTAGAAACCCGATGAGAGGAAAAATCTTGCCCTCTGGGTAACGATGGCATCCTCTCTCGCGCGGCGCCAGAGTCACCCGCGTGTCTCCGAAACGTTTTTAGAGATTTTAAGTCAATATTTGAAATTACTTCGTCGTTAGTTCTGCTAATGATATTGTTTTGGACCTTGTTCATTCATTTCAACCCGGTTTTGAGCATTGGTGGCATCGTCACCGCCTGTAGTGAGCGTCTTACTGTGAGCGTGATCATCGCACGTGATATCCGCGCATGGTCGACACGCAGGGGCCCCTAAAACATTGCGCACCTAAATGTCGCTATAACAGTGCCTTAAAAGGTCTCTGTACGAAAGTCTAGTAACTCAGTACCACGCTAATTCCACGCTGTACACCGGGTTGCTGGAGACGTTGAAACTCTCTGGCATACGCACTCACCGTCCATATGCCGAAATAGTCTTCTTGCATACCAGTTGTCTCGCGGCGAAGGGGCACGAATTTGTCGAGCTTGTCTCCGGCCGAGAACCACTGGAGCTGAAAAAAAAAAAATCAACCAATCAGTCAATCACTGGCACTCAGCTATCTGCTGCCTTACATAGAACTGTATATGGAAAACATAGAGCATTCTGAGTTTCTTGGCGTGATCCCGGATCTGTTCTATTACTAAGATGCCACAGACTTCCAATATTACAGTCTCGTAATTGGGCACTTTTTTGAAGCTTCGTAATAATGATAACTGCTGGAGTATTATTTCCCCGAACCACAACATGATTGTGATTGACGCCGTAGTGGAGGAATCTGGAAATTTCCAATATCTGAGAGTCTTTGACGTGCACCCAAATATAGATATACGGGCCGCTAGCATTTCGCATCCATCAAAATGCCGCCGCCGTGGCCGAGATTTGATCCCTCAACCTTCGGGTCTGCTGTCGGAGCCTTCCAGGTCGCCTGCTTTGTTTCACTAAAACAAGATGCAGACCTTGATTGTTGATAAAGAAAAAGTCACAGCTTTGCCCCAAAAGCGAAGCAATGAACGCGATAGCAACAAATTCGAAGGTCACGCGCAGAATGACTCAGTTGTTACTTCACTATGTCTGAAAAGCGCGCCCTTTTCGCAAACGGAGACTGTGCAACGGGTGAAGTGACCTTTGTGCGCCCGGTAACTAAAACAGAATCGTTCCAGTGAAAACCCCCCAAAAGATAAAAGCTTGAGTGAGCGTCCACTGCTCCTTTCCGTGGGGCAAAGTTCGCGTGGAAGATGAAAGTGCGTGCCGCCGCGTCGTGAGAATGTGGCAACGCGCGCTCATTGCGCCACCTTGCTGGTAATGCTGAAAACATGATAGTTTCCCCCGAGATGCCCGTCAACAGCGGTAAGTGGTGCATATAAATAGCTTGCCGTTTGAATCTTGAAGGAGGTACCTTTCGGTGGCTAAACAATAAAGAGAAAAAAAAACCTTTCGGTGGCTCAGTAATAAACGCCTCGCATTCACGACGCGGAGGTCCCACGTTCGATTCCGCGCGCCGGTGTCTTTTTTCTGGATTGTTTTCTTTTTTGCGTTTTCATATATATAAATACGTATACATATACGGTGAGTGACGGTGACGCCGGTGGCGAAATCCAGCCGAGAGTGTCCATATAACTGCCATCACAATAAAATTAAATGTACTAGACCAGACGTTGTCAAAGTACGTGATGAATCGACGTAGCCTTCGAGATACCGCGTGCGATCACGGAGGCTGCGGTTATGCATTGGCCTCCGAGATTAACCGGTGGTGAACGGTGCGCCACTGGCTCATCTCGGAGGCTACGGCTGTGCCGAGCTCGTGCGGAAACGTGACTATGGCTTCACCACCTGTCAGTTTCTTCTCTATATTTCCATTTCCCTCAGATCGCTTTGCGTTCGGGGAAGACTGATTCATGAACACAGCTTTGGCCGTGGATTACTCTTCGATATCATTTTCAAGTTTCCCGTTGTTCATTGCAGCATTCGCGAAGACATTTCATGTTCTATATCACTGCGGCACGCTTCACCATTCGTTGACGAGAAAAAGAATCCACGTAACTCTGGGCAAGGTCATGGCGCTTGCGAAATCGCCGGAGTTTCGACTCGTTGGTTACTTATTTTATAACTTACGTGACTGTATGAACTACTTCAAGAGCGAGTATAAACTCTCTGGCTCACCATTATCCACTCAATGTAACGCCCCGGAAGACACTCCGTGCGTTCCGTATGATCTTAAGTCATATGCATCCGAGAAATAGTCTTGGAAGGCGGCATTACATCTTCAATGGGAGTCGTTTTTATAAAGCTGCGACATATTTTGGACCCATCGCATTGCACCACTCATGTTTTACGCGCACGTAGGTGCGCTTGGCGTTCTTGCGGTTCACATGTTGTAAAGAAACTTTGTAGATAGTGTTAAGCTATGTTTGTGAGTGGACGTATGCGCTGTTAAAAGGGTCCTGCAATACTTTTTTAGGTAGCCATGGAATAGATCCTCTAAGAGAGCTTACTGCCTCACGAATTCGCCGCCGCAAAAGTTTTTGGAATCCGTCCAGTACGCGCCAGTACGTCTGAAGTTACCAAAATAAGTCGCACGCTGCCATTGCACTTTCTCTTCTGTAGCCTGGCGAAAGCGCTGGAAGCTGAACATGGAAAGATGGCGCAAAAAAAAAAAAAGCGTCATACGCTCCTTATGACTTTGAACACTTTTTCTACTTCTTTTTTTTCTTCAAGTACGCTTTTCTCTGCGATCGCGCGTGCATGTGTGAGCAAGTCGCGGCGTCCAGCGGTGGTCCCACTAATAACCGAGCGTGCCAAGCTAAAATCAGCCAATGCCTGACACAATAGCTGTGACGACTGATTTTTGAACTTGTAGTGTCATTCGTCGAGAGAAGAGAAAGTAATTTTTAGCTAACTTTCAGAATGTATTGCCAATTCTAGGCCGCGTGCGGTGTAATATTTGGCTCGCGTATTCTCGGGAGCCTCTACTACCGATCGGTTTTATTACTATGTTCACAAATGTATTGTAGGGACCCTTTAGGTTCTCATCAGCGTATATCCACTAAACACTTCGAGTATAGCATTTGAGTCGAGTTGCCAGACTAACACTTCCAGCGTTTCATAAAAGCATTTCTCTCTGTCTGACACAACCTGACTTACCGAAGTGAAGTAAAAGGTGGTGACCAAGCGTGAGAAGTGTTCATCCCCAATGGTGACGTTCGTCCGCACAGATTCCCAGATGTCGCAGGCAACGCCTCGAATCACGGCCTGGAGGTTGCGTGGAGAAAGAGAACGGGAAAGTGCGGTTATCTGTCAATGCGCGATTTCAAGCTCGTTGCTTGCGCGCCAAAACATGCGGCTGCAATGGCTGACGCGCCGTTGATATTGTTCGTACGTTTCGCTGTTAAAGCAAACAAGCGCAAGAACACACAAACTCAGATATTCAATACTCAATTCGCCTTTTGCATATTCCCGAGCCGCCGTCTTCCGTTTAGGTAGGGACCGAGACAACCGGTATACGACCAGAACAAACGCCTCCGAGATCACCAGGTGTTTTGCGTCATTTCCGTTTGAAGGAGTGCGCGTGCGCAGTTCCATCGTGAAGGTTGATTCTGCGCCACAACCGTGGATAACGGCGCAGCGTAATGGAAGCACGGAAAAGGGGGGGGGGGGGGTAAAAGACGGAAGAGATTGAAAAAAAAAAAGACCACATTCTATTGACCTGTTCATAGATGGCTCCCTGGGCGCCGCCATATTCCTCTCCGGGCTGTGCTAAATACACGTGACCCCCCCCCCCCCCCCCAAATGCACTGTCGAAGCTGTAACGTCATCAGCCTTTGTACTCCCGTCGCTACACCTTGACCAGAGAGGTCGGCAGTACCTGTCCAACGTAGTAGAAGTCTCCGACGAGCTCAAGCATCTCGGCAGGGGTCGTCATGGTCAGGATGTCCCTGTCCTCCATGGTGTGGGAGAAGTATGACTTGGAGATGTGGTCGATCGTGCAGGTTCCCTCCTTGTCGAAGCGGTACATGACACCTGGAGAGGGTGAAGTGAAAGATAGTGAGCGTCACCACAGTGGCAAGCCAAAAACACCACCGCATACGGCACTGGTGCCTTACAGATTTTCGAACGACTAGCGAAGCTGAAGTGTTTTGTTAGTGAAGAAGTACGCACTAAATTGTTGATTTGAGTGCTCCTGGATCAAGACAGCGCCAAATATTCAACGAGGGACGCAAATAAACGTTTGAAGTGCTCGTCCTGCCTGTACGCGTATTTTGTTTATTCTTTCGCGCTGTCGTGATGCCCGAGTGTCTATATGCGTCAGCCAAAAGTATATCGCTTCAAAGAAGGAAAACATTGCATTGCATGTGCCTCCCTTAAAATTATATTTGCAATTTTACGTATAATTGACCCACACGGATGTGACACTGGTGTTCCCGGTTATTATTTCCTCTTTGCTCTTGGGTCTCACAACATACTCGTGATTTGTCTGTCGCAAACCTTTGGTTGTCTTACAGCACCTGTCCTCTCCCTAGCTCTTTCCGTGTAGTCACTCGTGGTGCTCATGAACGAGTTACAACTTATGTATAACCAACCGCTGGTTCTATTTTAGTTTGGTAAGTGTTTCTGCCTCACTGCGAGCAATTGTTAACGCACTACGACAGTTCATTTCAGGAATATGCGCCGCCATGTTTTTATACCCAAAAAAAGAACTAATAACCGGCAACAAACCTGAGTTGAAGTCGTGGATTTCCGCCGTCGTGTCCCCGGTGTTTTGGAAGAGTTCCACTCTCGCGAGCTTGTTAGTGCCATCGTACCAGATCTGAGAGGAAAAGGACAAAACAGTTAACTGGAAGTGGTGTGTTACTCGGGAGAGAGACAGTGAAAATGTTTTATTTAATATACATATAAACCAAACATGTGGGAGGGAACTCTCGTCCGGGTTCCCTATGATCTCAGCGACCACCCGGGTCCGTTGACCTAAGGCCTTGCGGACCGCGGGAGGGCCTGCCGCAGAAGACATCGTCCCACAGCTCTTTGCTGCGGAAGGGGTGCAGTATGAGTCCCTCGCGTGTATCAAAGGCTCACGGCTCCTTAATGTTTTCGCCTCAAGATTGCTTCAAGGTCGGTTGTTTGGTTTTTGGTTGCTACTTAGCGATCTGGCGCAACGCTGGGGATTAACCATGAAACAGATGGTACATGTATACTTCAGAGATAATGTTCTATTACAATCTGAATATATTTGGAATGGATGGCTTAAAAAGAGTTTGACTGGTACAATCAAAGTGTTAAAAGAATCATAAATAAAGTAAATCAAATAAACAATGCTTTAATAATCCTATTGGTTGGAACAGAAGAATTTCACATAAGCATAACCAGAGCCGCTGACATAACATTTTTATTGTTTTGTAAAAAATCGCAAATGGCTTCGCAAACGTTTCTGTGGCTGAAAACCATTTTACCAGAGAACCACCGGATGGGATAAACTTAGGCCTTTTCCGCGGAAAATTTCATCTAGTAATTGTTTTCTTTGATTTGTGGCCAATCCACATGTTAAAAAAATGACGCAGAGATACTTAAGTTGTTACCAACCAAATTCACTCTCGTTGCGTGGAGGCAGAAGGGTAACTGTGCTAAACCAGACCTGTGTAGACAAAGGTTTGGTCGGGAACTCGGCATCATAGCCTGATAATTGATATTTCGGCCCTTATAGTGGAACAACAACAATTTTCTCAAGGACATTAGGATGAGTAAAGTCATATGTTGCCGAAGGAGACTCGACAAAGATATCCGACATGGCGAACTTTTCAAATCGCGCTGCTGAGACAAACGCCGACGTCGGCAATATAGAGATTATGGGACCATTATGTTAGCAAGTGTATGAGCATATTTAATGGGGGCTAAACCTTGTAGGCCAACGCCGCTTTTTCTTCTTCAGTCGGAAAGCTTTCTGCACCGAGCGGTATTGTGCACTGCCTCAGGGATCGGGGGCATTGCAAGCTTTCTATACCTCGAGTGCGTCTAAGATCGGCCCATTTATGACCAAGCGATTTGCTGTCATGACGTTATGTAGCATCGCAGTGACTCCGTGAAGCCACATATGTTGCCTATTCATGATGTCATGCTGACGTCATGGGTTGACGTCATCACAATATAACTTTTCGCAGCACCTGTGTTTACGCCAATGATCTTTTTTCGTGTTTCATGACGCTTCCAGACGGTCGCCATGATTAATTGCTCCCGAAAGTATTGGCTTGCTTAGAGTAGAACACTAAACGAAAACGCAGTAAGCTCTCGTTATATAACGCAATAACTTCTTAGGCGTGAACGCCGATTCCCCTCGCTCTGAATATTTGCAATGAGGTGGCATTAAGCTAACTTGTACAAGTTCACACAACCCTAAGAATAAGATCAGCTATCCAGTTGTCACTGTGGATTACGGATTGACTTATTGTCGGACAAGGCTTACGAATTAGGCCTGTATCGGCCCCTCCCAGGCGACCTAAGCGCGGCAGCTGATGATCACCGCGACAAAAGAAATAATTCCACTCTCGCACTCGGTAATGCTCTCCTAAGTGGGAGTCACCGGTGGCCCTGTTCCCGGCGTCAGTCTGGTGTGCGTGTCCATCGGTGCAGCCTTGTGTGCATACGCCTCTGAGAAGGAAATGCCGTGCACCTTCTAAAATGTTATCCGACTACATAAGTAAGGATAGACGACTGCAGTGCGGCACGTGACATCAGTGGTGCAGTGAGTGTGGTGCGGAGCGGACGGCTTCACTGCTCTAAATACACAACTCGGCTCTAGGAGAGACGTGTAATTAGTGCGCATCGGTGCTAAAAAAAAGATTTTTACCGCATTGAAGTTGGATGGCAGGAGCAGTATCAACCAAATTAAAGTTTAAAGCGACGGCAGAAAATCAGAGATACGTCGCACGTTCCCGTGAAACACGGCTTCACGTTGTGGCAGGAGAACCGACCTTTCTTTCTCGCGACTCGTGCCATTCAATTAGTCGATGTTTTGGTGGCCATGCGAGAGCTGCCTCTAATCTCCTATCCCCTCGATATGACCTCGCTCGCTGTCCCAGCGCAACTCTCTCTCTCTCTCTCTCTCTCTACCTTTAATTCTATCCTTTTAATCCCTCCTCATCCACCTCTCTCGTGAGCTACTGTTGAGGTGTCGCACCCTGATGCAGACAGTTACGGGGCTCACTTTTCTCTACTTTCCCCTCTTATAGCCACATCTCATCGGGCCTAAGAATAATAATAATATACAAGGTTTTACGTCTTAAAACCCTGATATCACGAGAGACACTGTATTGGAGGGCTCAGGATATTTCTGCCAGCTGGTGTTCTTTGACGGGAATTGGAATCATACGGTACGCGGGCTTCTACCATTCCGCTCCCGTCTAAATGCCACCGCCACGGCCGGAATTAAACCGGCGACCTTCGGGCGACAGAAGCTTAGCACCCTAGCCACTGCTTCACCGAGGCGGAAGTAATTGTACCCAAGTTACTAGAGAACTACAGATTACGTTTTAAGCACATTCAACAGAAACGCAGTAGGTTTCGTTATAACGCTACAGTTCGACTGTTGCTGGCAGTTCATTGTCGCCTCTTCTCACGTACCTTGTTAACGGTGACGTGGAGTTCGGGCTTGACTCCCTGCTTGCTGTAGTATATCTCGTACTGAAAAGATATCTGCGGGGGAATCGTCGGCAGCGTCTTGGACGCCGGGTTCTTCTTGCCTTCACAACCAATGCCGGTCTTGAGCTGCAAAGAAAAAACATAAGTTGGTAAAAACTGACTATAAGTGATCGACAATGTAATTGCTAGAGCGTTTGAGTAAACATTCGCGTTAGCAGTCGTTATGTGACAGTTTATAATGCGTGCTACTATGACGCCAGGTATGCGGTGTATTGTATCCGCGATAGCTCTACGGTAACACCAGCGGGTAAATTTCAAGCCGTGAACCTAAAGATCGACAAACTTACACTTAATTCGGTAGACATGAGGATCGATTATGAACACTTAACGAAATTATGAAGCATTATCTGGTCAGTATTATCTCTGAAAAGTATCTCTGGCAAGTATCTGGTCAGTATCAGTATCTGGGAAGCATTATCTGGTCAGTAAGAAATACTCAATGCCACACGGCAAGCTCAGCAGAGCGCAAGAGTCACATTCAATCTTCGAAGCCGATCTTCGCATTCAATCTTCGAAGCTGATCTTCACTCTCGTTGGTTGTCTGCGATTTCCTTTACTAAGCAACCTCATCATACCTGCTAAGCCAACATCCATGATACATCATTATGAGCGGAACGTTTCCTTTCAACCACTGAACCAGTGTGTATTAACAGTTCTTTTTGTACACGCTAGGGGAGACGACGACGAAGTGTCTCTTCATAGAACGCTTCTGCTTTCGGCTCCGAGCATTGTTATCAAGTTTTTCGCTTTTTACGGGAGACGCTGCTCCCTGCCCCAAGGCGACGGACGCGGAGTCATCCACTGGTCCGCCCAGCCAGAGGTCTGCTATGGCGAGCTCCTCGGTAAATCAGCGCGCCTGGCCCAGAACCAGTGAGGCCAACGGTGATAGTCACTGCATCATGGCTGTGGACGTGGAGCCTTCTGCGGCTCTGTCCGACCATAGACCACCTTTGGCAAGCTCGTCGCGGAAACGAAGCACCTGTTCGAGCACCAGCGAGGACACGGAACTGTACTCGGCCACTGGCGACGACTCGTCGGATGACGACTTCGAGACCGTGAGAAGCAGGAAGGCCAAAAGAAGAAGTATCAAGTCGTCTTCACCAGCAGGGACATTAACGTCTCATTCAAAAGGAGAATGCTGGCCGCACACCATCCTCTTCATGCCCGAGGACTCCACCATCAGCCTTCGAGCAGTAAACAGGCAAGCTCTCTCTATGTACTTTGAGGGGGTAGCACCAAACGACATTAAGGATATCCGGGTGAACACGCGGAAGAATATTCTAGCTGTGGACACAATGACTGCCAGCGCCATAGACAAGCTTCGCAGAGTATCAGATTTGGGAGGCATCAAAGTTCGACCGGTTATTCCAATGGACGGTGCCTGCACGGCGGGAGTAATCTACGACATTGATTTGGCCATAGCAAATTCGGACCTCCCAACTCTCATAAAACCAGCGAACGAAGGAGTTCTCATCGCGAATGTACTTCGCCTCGGAAACACCCGATGTGTAAAGATAATGTTCAAAGGAGATTCCATTCCGTCGCATGTCAAAGTGGGACACTTCCGACATCCTGTTCGACCATTTGTCCCTAAACCACTCCAGTGCCATAACTGCATGAAAATTGGTCACATCAAGAGTGTATGTACAAACACCACAGTATGCCCCCGATGCGCTGAGCCGCACACTGCAGACGCATGTCGGGCAACAAGTCTGAAGTGCAGAAACTGTGATGGTCCGCATGATGCTGCATCCAAGGAATGCCCTCGGATTAAGAAGGAAATCGCCATTATCAAACAAATGGTTAGGGACAATTCAACCCACAGAGAGGCTGCTGAAAGGGTACGGCGACGACGTAGTCGCCGACGGAGGCGTGTAGGACAGAGTGTTGCGCATAACCCATTTCCTCCGAGCACGAGAGAAGTAGTAAACACGAAGCGAAATGAAGTGGAGAAGCTCACAGCTGCGGATGAGTGGCCTACGCTTCCGCGTACGCAGCCGGCAAAGGAGCCTCCTGCGAGGCCTCGCCGCCCTACACCTTCCACCGAGTCTACTTCCGTTGAGGATGTGTCAAGGGTTGATCGACAGATCATCCCGATGTTACGATCCCTCGTCGCTGTCATGGCAGACATACTAAGAAGCCTGGGAACTCCAACCGCTCGAAGCGGGTTACAGGTGTTGGACGCGCTGAGCCCAGTCCTCGCCTCCCTCGCGTAGAGTCATGGCAGGAGATCAACAATCGTTCCGCAAAGACGTCAGAGAAGCATCAGTCATCCAGTGGAACGCAAGAGGACTTAGATCACGGATTTCCGATTTTCGTCAGTACGTGTTTTCTAACCGTTTCCCAATCATCGTAATATGTGAACCGAAATTATCAAACCCGATCAGGCTATCCGGCTACGAATCAATCCCGTCCAAAACCCGAAACGAAAGCAGCAAGGTCATTGTGTATATTCGTCGGGAGCTTACCTACATCATTCAACCTGTGTCGCCTCATGATGAGAACCAATATATTTGCCTGACTGTGAAGCAGAAAACCCTCACCTTCACATTAATAGGTGTCTACTTATCTCCCTCAGCCCGTTTTGATTGCCAAAGACTGGATGACATTCTTTCGAGCGTCCCGGATCCGTGGATAATTATAGGGGACTTCAACGCCCACCACCCAATCTGGGGAAGTTCAAAAGTCAATACCACGGGCCGGAGGCTGGCTTCATTTGTATCGACTCATGAACTGTCTCTACTTAATGATGGGAGCCCTACATTTCTGCGAGGATTAACGTACAGCAGCTGTTTGGACTTGACGTTCGTGTCACGTCGCTTCGCCACAAGCGTTAAGTGGTTTTTAGACATCGAGACACATGGTAGCGATCACATCCCCAGTTATCTCACCATCGAAGGCTTTGCTAGCGACCACCCGCCGAAAACCGTACGGAGGATCGATCTTTCAGCATTCACAACCAACATTGAACACGCTTGTGAAAAAGGCTTAACCTCTGGCATTCAGCAAGCGATCAAACAAGCAGCGCAGAGTGCGATGCGCACGCTGGCATATTCTTCAAGGCCCTCAGAAACGGACATGGAGTTAGAGCGACTCCGTGCGATTCGTCGGCGTGCGGAGCGTAGATATCGACGCACAAAATCCATTCAAGATCTACGGATGGCCAGGCGCATGCAAAAGAAGATCCAGCGTCGTATAGACAAACTGGAGTTTCAACGGTGGGCGAAATTTTGCGCGATCTAGACCCTCGCAAACCGCTTTCTCAAATATGGCGAACCGTGCGAGGCCTACGCATATTTCCTCAACAACGTTTTCCGTTTAAAGCCTTGGCCCTTTTCCAAAATAGAAGGGATATCGAGGTAGCGGAAGACTTTTGTAGGAAGATTGCGGGCCCGCCAAATTGCACAGAAGCCCTTACTGCTGATTACACGCCACATTCACTGGACCCGCACCTGGACCTGCCTTTTTCAATGGAAGAACTGAATATGGCTCTTGCTTCATGCAATCGATCGTCATCGCCTGGGCCGGATGGCATATCATACCGCCTATTATGCAATCTCGGTGATCGAGCACGAAGTGCTTTGCTGGAAGTATTCAATGAGTCTTGGAGAGATGGAACGGTCCCCAGAGAGTGGAAAACAAGCCGGTTGGTTGCACTTCTCAAACCTGGAAAATCGCCTCTAGAGCTGACATCATACCGCCCAATAGCGCTGGCTAGTTGTGTAGGGAAGCTGATGGAGCGAATGATCCTTGCCAGACTCGAGTGGTTCCTAGAACGCCATAGAATATATCCAGACGCCATGGCCGGTTTTCGTCGTCTTCGGAGCTCCATTGACAATGTCATTGACCTGGTGACCTACGTACAACACCAGAAAATGAGCAGACGGTTATCTGTCGCACTATTTTTAGATGTCAAAGGAGCATATGACAATGTTTCTCATGAAGCCATACTTGACGCCCTCGAGTCAGTTGGTTTGGGTGGGCGAGTGTACCGCTGGATCCAATGCTACCTACATATGAGATCATTGTTTATGCAAACTGATGATGGGCCGACTTCTGAACATTATACACACCGTGGTGTTCCTCAAGGTGGTGTATTGAGCCCCACACTGTTCAACCTGGTTCTGATCGGTCTCGTTGAACGCATACCAGATTCCGTGCAGATATCTCTCTATGCAGATGATATTTGTGCCTGGACATCAGGTGTAACACGTCCTCAGGTACGTGCGAGACTCCAGAAAGCAGCGAATTCAATATCGGCGTACCTTAGAGAACAAGGCCTCGAGATTTCTCCTGAGAAATTGGCGCTGGTCGCGTTCACGCGGAAGGCAATGACGTCATTTCCCATCACCATCGATGGACACAGTGTCTGCTACGCCAGGACCCACAGGTTTTTGGGGGTCACGATCGATCGAAATCTCTGCTGGAGTCCCCATGTGGCCAATCTAAAGAAGCGCCTAACGGCCATCGCACAACTTTTCAAGTTCCTCGGAGGCAAAACGTGGGGCACATCAGTGCACGCGATGTTGCATTTGTACAAAACGCTGTTTCTGGGGTACCTGCGGTATAGCTTGCCGGTTCTGACGAACGCTTGCAAAAGCAGTATACGCACAATAGAAAACGCCCAGGGCCAGGCACTCAGAGTTTGTCTTGGATTACCACGCTGTACATCAACAGCGGAAACCATCGCAATCGCCAAAGATCATCCGGCCACAGTGCACATTACTTTGGAGGTGCTTAGAGCTCATATTAGACACCTTGCTCGCGCCCCTGCCCACCACCTAGCTTCGCTTCCAGAAGATCGACCGAGTGCCTCCTTCTGTAAGAGAGTATTGACTTTCCGTGAGTGCCTTCCAACAGTTTACACGCCTCCGGAACGGATACTAACACCTCCTTGGTGCTTGGACCGACCAAAACTGCGCTTGACAGTGCCGGGGATTCGCAAGAAGGCGGAGCTCTCGGCGCCAGCTTTAAAGCAGATGATTCTACTCATGCTACACGAAGAATACAAAGATCATGTCAAACTTTACACGGATGGCTCGACAACTGTTGGAGGATCTGCAGGAGCTGTGATCTTCCCAGCAAGAGCCGAAACCATCCAGTTCAGAACGTCACACAAGACGACATCGACAGCCGTGGAGCTCGCGGCACTACGCAGCGCACTCCGCAGGATTGACCAAGAGACACCACAAAAATGGAGCATTTTTACTGATTCGAAACCAGCTCTCCAATGTCTACACAATGCTCTACGTCGTGGACCTCAAGACCAATTGGCGCTCGAAATACGACAACTGTACCATCACCTAATAGACGAAGGACATGACATATCTTTTCAGTGGTTACCAGGCCATTGCGGCATCATCGGTAACGAACATGCCGACAATGCAGCTAAGAATGCTCACGAAAATGGAGTGATGGAACCTATTCCACTATCAAGAAGCGACGCAGCAGCAAAGATTAATACGCTTGCGCAGGATGTCGCAAGGTCTATGCGGAATACGCCCGGTTTTCTCCACACCCGTCTTCACCGCCTGGACTCATGCCTACGACTTACTATTCCATCTGGCCTACCCCGATCCGAGACGACCCTTCTCTGCCGTATGTGGCTTGGGGTGTCTTTCACGAACGCTTTTGCCTGCCGCATCGGAATGAGAGACAGCGCTACATGCGACCATTGCGACAATGACGAAACAATTGAACATATTTTATGTCAGTGCCCCCAGTACAGCTCTCAGCGACAGTCCCTCTCAGCAGTGTTTGCTCGCCTCGACGACCAGCCATTTTCTGAGCAGTCAATCTTGGAATGTCGGAAAGATCGAGCCTCACGCCAGAAAGCAACGAAGGCGCTGATGAAGTTTCTGCGAGCGACCCGCCTCGTTGAACGATTGTGACACTACTGTGTGCGAGTGTGTGTGTGTGTGTTTGTGCTTCTCTTCCTCCCTTTCCCCTTTTTTTTTCCCTTACCCCTTCCCCAGTGCAGGGTAGCAAACCGGATATGTTTTCTGGTTAACCTCCCTGCCTTTCCGCATTAAATTTTCTCTCTCTTTTTGTACACGCTATTTAAATGTGTATTGCTTTAATTACATGGCCATATGTTAGATCTCTACCTCTTACCGAAATTTTGTTCGTTCGTAATCTTCATCTTTAGCACATTTCATGTTTTGTTGCAATATTGCATTTACTAACCCCAGACTGACGATAGGCCTTATAGGCTACAGTGTGTTGAAATAAATGAAATAAATAACTTTCACTGCAGACAACCCAAGTCCAGATTTTATTAACATAATATATATGGAGAAAGAAATTAAAACAAGTTGTGATATAGCAATAACATCATTTTTCTTGATGCTTTGGCAGCGCTCTGTTATCTTTACAGATTATAACAAGGAACAAGATGGTAGTAGCGAATACTGCACAGTGAATCACTACTCGTCCAATTACGGGCTCTTTAGGGGGCCCGCGATGTGGCTGAAGGGCCTGACCAGAGAGTGCCAGTGCGATAAAGACCAGCGTCAACGCAGGGTTGAGCCTAAGCACTCAATAATGTTATACATACCATACCATATACTCACATTCAGCTGACCTATCTTGGGGGTGAACGGCTCGAAGTTGTAGAAGTCGTAGATGGTGTGGTTGAGGCTGCTCTTCTCATCTACCGTAACTCGGACCGGAACCTCGCCCTTCTTGGCACCATTTTCCGTCCAGTCGGCTGCTGAATGGCGTAATAAATAAATAAATAAATAAATAAATAAATAAATAAATAAATAAATAAATAAATAAATAAATAAATAAATAAATACATTGATCAATCTGATGTCGATCAATATAAAAAAAATGATTTTACTGTCCATTATCAATGTATACAGGCAGCAATACAACGAGATCGATATACTATACTACACTCGGCCTGCAGGGATTGCGCCCTTTCCTTGTCACATATGATGCCACTAATTGAAAAAAAAAACAGACAGACAGAGATAGATAGATAGATAGATAGATAGATAGATAGACAGATAGATAGATAGATAGATAGATAGATAGATAGATAGATAGATAGATAGATAGATAGATAGATAGATAGATAGATAGATAGATAGATAGATAGATAGATAGATAGATAGATAGATAGATAGATAGATAGATAGATGATGCACCATTACAACGCAGGTGAATCGATTCTCATAACAAAGATGTGGCGTTAACCCAGGAATTAAAAATTCCATACTTACTGCGTACATAGATGTCATGCTTTTTCTGGTTAAAGGTGCCCTGAAAGTGGTTGGTGGGGACTCCGCGGATCGTCACTTGATCCACGTATTTCTGAAACAGTTCAAAAGTGGCGACGATTTGTCTCGAGCACGTATGGAACAACGTCTGCCAGATAAGTCGCAGAGACAATGTCTGACAGACGTGCGGCACACGGTTTACAGGACACGAGAAAACACGAAACTGATTCCCAGAGCATCATGATAAAAAAAAAATGGCAGCTTGCCTTATGTAGCAAGGCTGGAATAACAGCGGAGCTTGTGGTCGGCCTAGATTATAAGTAGAAGGTCTAAATTAGTATAATCTGAATTAACAAGGTGCCATTTAGCACGATACTAATTAGCACGAACATTATAACTTGTAAGACCACAATTAGCAAAACCATTTTTGTTCCTTTCTCTCATTTCTCTGCCATTTACCTGTTCTGTGCTTCTCTTCTGTTTTCTTCCAAAACCGCATGCATTGAAGGAACGCCTATGTTTCACTTCCATCGTGTGAACCTTTATAGGTGTGCCCGTCCAACGTACGGCACCAAGAGCGAGTTGTCGATATTATTGCGATGGTGATTATATGAACACTCTTGGTGGATCTTTGCCATTGCCGTTGCAATCGCCGTCATGTCCCGTGTATATGCATATGTATATGCATATGTATATGTATATATACATGAAGGCATGACTAAAACTAATTCAGAAGGAAAGTTTGTAGTCAGTCCTGAGATGAAGTAAAAGGATGAAAAGAGCATGAACCCGATGAGTTATTGTTTTGCACGCATTGGGCGCAGCTTAGTTTTCTGGTCATGCAAAATGGTGACTGAAAAGCTGAAACTGCTTCTCTGTTGAAACTCGGAACATATTTTTCTCGATTTGCAGGCATACAGAGAAGAAAGAAATCGCCTCCATGGTAGAATCTGCTCAACTTCATAAGCGCCGCTGTAGATCTAGAGAAAATACCTGGGCCTACGTCTTTTAGTTCGCGGGAACGTCAAATTTTACGAAGTCTCTTGAGGTTCCTTGAGGACGTTGATAGACTTTAAAGTGACTTGCGTCGCAGCCGTCAAGTTGAGGCACACACACATCCCGATAATAATCTTATTCTTTTATCCAGTTTTTTTTACTTCCCTCCTCCCCCTTAAGCCTTTCTGTCCACTATGTCCTTTACACCACGCAGAGTAGCATTTGCAGGTGGCCATGTATACGCAGGCACAATTCTAGGTTCTTGTTTTAAGAGTTAATTCTGTTTCCCTCGCCAAATGCGTGCCTGTTTCGAGCTCCATCGTGTCATGTATTAGGTGCGCTGCACCTTTGAGCTACGCTCTCTTGTACAAATAATAGATATAATAACAGTAACAGTAACAGATATAGGTCATAAGCAGGCGTCTAAAAAAGAGAAAAATAAAACGCTAGGACTGCATGGAAAGCGTGGCATAGTCACATCGAAGGGAGCAAGGGTGTCATGTTATAGATCCCATAGGAAACTGTCTTGGAGCTACTAATACAGGTGCGCTTATCCACGGAGTGAATGATGATGAGTGGGGCGAATCCACAGTGACAACTGCACAGCTGATATTATTCTCCGCGTTGTGTCAACTTTTACAAGCGAGCTTCATACACCCGCATCGCGAATCTTCAGAGCGGGGCGAATCGGCGTTCACACGTAAGAAGTTATTTCGTTACAACGAGGACTTACTGCGTTTTAGTGGCGAATCTTCTTAGGGTGTGGGTGTATCCTCCGATGGTGTATGTAGCCACCGGTGGCGCATACCCGAAAGAGCGGTCCTTAGAATGTCCGCTGGTTGGCGGCACTTGTATATGGTGAATACATGATGAAAAGATGTGCGATGGCTGTACTTGGAGTGTTCACTAGATAGATGGATAGACTGATGGACGCACTGACAGACAGAGGGGCGGACGCACGAACAGACGCACGGACGGACAAACGGGCAGGAAGAACGGACGTACGAACGGACGCATGGAGGAACGCACGGAAAGACGGATGCACAGACGATCACGCGGATGGACGGACACACGAACGGGCGCATGGACGGACGGAAGAAAAAACGATTGGGCGGACGAAAGCACGGACGGACTGACGAACGCTTCGTCCCGCCAATCATTATTCACTCAGTGGATATGCTGCGAGGCCTGCGTCGAAAGCGCGGAATATTCACATCGAAGCGTGGAAGGGTGCCGTGTCCAGAACCCATTGGAAACTGTTTTGGAGCTACTAATACAGGTGCGCTTACAACGTACCCACTGGAACATCAATTGATTCGGTGGCTGATGACGATGAAGAATTGTACCTGAGCCCATTGTAATAGGTTGGAAGCATTCAATCACTTGTTACGCGATTCACATAGTTTGACGTCTGATTACACAATTCACATTCTGTGTTGGCTGGTTGCTTTTTTTACTCCTCTACCACGTTTTATTAAGTATGAATGCGGTTCCTTCCAAACGTGACTTTTGTACAGGGTTTTCGTGCACAGGAGTTTGGAGCCCCGGCATGACTCTGTGGTGGAATACTGGGCTGCCACGGAGAGGACCCAGGTTCGAACCCCGTTTTATCCTGGATACTTGTGTTTATGTGCGTGCGTATGCGTGTGCCTGCAAGGAGGCGGCTAAATAGACGCAACGCGCACTCGAGAACGTCTTGTGTGTTTTGTCCTCAACGAGACGAAACCAAGCACTCACCATGACATTGGCCGGAACGTTGAAAAAGATGGCCGAAGACCCGGTGTACACAATTTTCTTGTCGATGATTACGGGCTTCGTCGTGGAGAGGTCGGCGACGTTGCATATATTCTCTGAAATAATCAGAGAGGGGGTCAATAAAGCGGAAATAATTGTCATGAACTCCCTGAAGCATGCTAAATGATACCGCGTTTGCTAGACACCGACAAAAATTAATGAAAATGTTACCGATTCCCTTGTTTCATTACTCGACATTACTCAAAGGCGAAAGCCGTCGTTTTTTTATCTCGTCTGAAGATTGTATTCCTCCCGCACCCTAAAGCAGTCTGCACCTAACGTGGTTTCACATGGCCTCCGAGATTAGAGTCGTTGCAAAGATTTTGCAGCCAATTTTGTTTTACGCTGCCTCCGTGATCGGTCCACCTTTGACAAAGCGACGTTGTCACGTGATGAAGTCATAATGTGACTCATATTAAGTCACAAATGTTACCAATATGTGATGTCACAGACTGCCAGTGACGCCACAGGTTGTCATGATATGACTTAATGTCACGTGGTGCCATCCCAAGATTATCATTTGCTACGCCGCTAGCGTCGACGCCGGTGAAAGCCAATATTCGGGTTTGAAGACGTATCTATCCTTTTCGCCTTAACATAGTTCACTAAGCGACATTAATCAAATCAAGCCCATAAAAAACAGCCATTCGCCTCATGCTGCCAGTTCGATGGAGATTTTTCACCTGCGCCAGCACTTTCCACCCTATAGGTTTAACCAGTGTCACATCGTCGACGTCACAACCAGTGTCACATCGTCGACGCACTGAATCTGTGAAGTTCTTGCGGTTTATAAATAACCCTTCTAACCGGCTCTCTTAAGATTGTTACCTAAATCTTGCTGTGCAACCTGGCACTGGAATTATTCATTACGTAATCATTGCGCCTTATTTGTCCTGTACATACACTTAAAACCGTTTTTGTCATTATGTAATCGAAAACTGCAATTCACGGTCTGGGTCTACTCGTTGATATCCTTTATTTTAGGAAGCTAATAAGTCACGAAAATTTACTTTATTTCACTTACTTACATTCATATTGTCTGAATTGTTCAGTGTTCTGCAATAGCCCATCACGACTGCAATACGTACGTACGTACGTGCAAACAAACAAACAAACAAACAAACAAGCAAACAAACAAACAAACAAACAAACAAACTTAAAACTTTAAAACGAGCGATTTCAATCGAACTCACCGAATATGGTGACTTCTTCGTTGGTTTCGAGGAAGTAGTACATGTATGACGTAATCCCTTCGGCAAGAATCTCCAAGAGACCGGTACCGTTCTCTCGGTTGTGGTACTCCCTGACGAATTCGGACTCGTTCTACGAGACAAGAACGACGGTATTACCGCACATATACCACACGCGTTGCGAAGTCGTTTTTTCTGTCTAAAAATGCTGACTGCGCAAGTGTGACTAATAAGATACCTAAAAACCGGAAGTTACTTTTTTTCTGTGGGAACAACGTAGTCAGCTACGCCTAATCGTAGCGCTGTATCAGATAAAACGTCAAACTTATTAGAAATTCGTTGTAACGCTTTGTGCGACTTACTTTGTTGGGGTTTGTAACCTCGACATCGACGTGGTACGATTTCGATATCAGATCCGGGAACCCTTTGTAGGCTGGAAAGCAAGACAGTGTGGCATGTATTATTGCCTCGATATTCGCAGCACGAAGGCTCGTTCACTCATTCACAGCGTACACACTGTAAGGAGAGTGGAGAGAATGAATGCCCTATAGCTGCCCCTTTGATATATTTTACAAATCTTTATATCGCCATCGTATGTAAACCTGAACTGCCTCATCATAAAATATATCGAACACTAGGCTCAATCGGGCCGAATCCTACCTAAGTCCGGTGTATCTTTTGTTGTTTTGTAACGGTTTCCCAAGTACGCGAGCACTACTCGGCCGATGTAAACCTAATAAAGATAAGCAATTTGCCCGCTAAACTTAAAAAAAAAGAACAATCACTGAGGTAGGTGAGCTTTTCCGCTGAAAAACGCTTACTGCGGAGAAGCCGTTTCACACTTCTCCGCTTACTGCGGAGAAGTGTGAAACGTGGTTGGCTAGTGAGTCATCATCATCTAAAGTGACACTAAAGTGAAATAATGAATTGGTTTAGACTAATAAACTGTGCACCGAAAAGTCTAACGGTTTTTTTGTTTCATCATAACATATTCATTACCAGAGGAAACGATGAAGGTCAAAGTTCCATTTTTAAATCTCGCGCCGAAAACTCCGCGCATGACATCACAGACTTCAGAGAGTATTCTGCGTATTTTAGCGACATTGCGTCAACGAAAGCTTTCATAAACTTGGTATGTTACGTCTGTGGCTCTTGCAGAGAACAATGTACTTCATATTTATTATTTAGAACTACGCATGACCTAGTAGACGCCATCAGAAGCTATGCCGTCATGGCATTTGACGCAATTGTTTTCGCGTGTTTCTTCGATTACTGAGCGTCTACTTACGACAAAAGATATTTTCTCGATATTGCGAAATTGTAATTTATTAAGAAGTGAAAAATTATTATTTTATATAGTGCCGCTTTTAAGCGGGTTCAAAAAGACTGTTAGAAATTCGAAGTGATGTTGTTGCAGGACTTTTACTCTTTCTGCTTTTATTATAACTGTACTTTGTCCAGAGTAACATCTTGTTGGTATTACAGATTAATTATGTTATTGATGTGTTAAAACGATGTGTAAACTATACCTAAAACACTCAAGTCTAATTCTGTTTTTTTTATACTCCTCTGCAATACTTCCATCTGGTTTGAGTCCGGAATGCGAAAGTTAACCGTATAGGCTTACTACGTTGCAAATGCTTTTTTTTTCTTGTAGATAAATCAATTTCGTTGGCTACTACCATCAAACATCGTACGACTTCGTTTGCGAAGTACGGGTATACCTAGAATACGTACTGTATGAATATCTCCTTGCATGCATGTTTCTGTAACCACAGCTTTATGAAAGACATAAGACATTCTGCTCAACACTTGATATTTAGGCGTAAGTTAAAAACAAAATTTATAGAGCCCTCCACTACGGCGCCCCTCATAATTGTATCGTGGTTTTTGGACGTTAAGCCTAAACTATTACTATCATATCTCCCTTCCTTTTTTAACATTGCGAGTAATCCCTGTGAATTATCTCCACAGGACGCGGCGAATTCTCGTGCCAATAAGCGTTCGCTCGCTGTCGTTTCCAATGCTCGCCAGCACTCTGCTGCGTAAACTTGGGCGTCTAACTATGACCCCGTTCCCGAATGAACTACCTTATTTTATGTGTCCATCTTTGAGAGGCATTAAGGACGATCGAACTTGTCGATGATCTTCTGAAATTAAATATTAACTCGCTTTAGTCTGGTCTCACTTGGGCTAACATTAAAGGCAAACATACTTGACAGAGATGTGTCTGGCTGGGTGAAATTATACGAACGAACAGGCTCTCCAGCCGCGTTTATTCTAGAGTTTTTTAATAATGATAACCGGTCCTACTTTTCGAGACCCATTGGGTATCGTCTTCAGGAGGTGACTTTCCAGCCGGCTCCAAAGCTAGCGACTTTTGGTAGCGACTATTGGTCGTCCCCCTAGTGACATAACACTTGAGAGGCAACCACTAACGTTTTTTAAAACGTTGGCAACCACTAATAAAAGTTGCTAGCTTCGGAGACGGCTGGAAAGTCACCTCCTGAAGATTATACCCAATGGGTCTCGAAAAGTACGGCCTGTTTTTGTTATTAAAAACTCTAGAGTAATCTTAGCTGGAGAGTTTGTTTATTCGCATAAGCAAACTTAATTTACGAACAGCTTTGTGCCTAAGTTGTCAACGGCTGGTAAAAGGGGGAGAAAGAAAACGAAAAGTAAGTCAGCACTTACTAGGCTGTTGTGCGAGTGTGGCGACGCCTGTGAGCGCCACGCAAAGTAGTGCCGCGGTCCAGAACCGCTGCATCTTGGAGGATATTTCTGCCACAAATCGAAACAAAAAAAAGAAAAAGATTTATATGTGTCTCGTGATCTGGGAGGATTATTAAAGATTCCCAAGCACTTCACTTTAAACGCATCACGTAAGCTACACACGACGCCGAAGCCTACCCCCCCCCCCCCCCAAAAAAAAAAAAATAGCTGTGTGTTTCACTTCAACGCGTGCATCCATCTCTTTCCCGACGCATGCTTCTGCTTGCTGTGCATGTAGAAATGAAATTGGATACGAAATGAAAATCTTGAAACAAATGCGAAGTGGCGTGCATTCGCTTCGTTCGCTAATGACGAAGTCGGCGGTGTTGGCCGCGCGACTCCCGATGTGGACACGAGGATGTAAAAGGCAGCGTTAGGACAAACACAAAGACCGAAAATGAGACAACGTATAACAGTCTTCTTTATACCATTCGCATTCGTTCTACCTCTGCCTTCTACAACATCATCAATCCAAACCCACCTATCTGTTTATTTCTTCGATGTAAACGTCTCGAACAAGTGCGGAAAGTGATTTCCGCCTCTTCGACGCTTTCGCTCACCCAGTGTGAACGCGGACATACAGTGAGCAGCGCCTCGTGAAGCTCACCGCTCGAGGAACCGAAGTACTTGGTACGTGCCTCTGCATGTTTGGGACTTCAAAATATCAACCTCCTAGTTCCCTCTCCACCATCGATTCATATGGAAGACAATACGAACCGGGATGATATTGTCGCCCTCATCACAGCATGCGCTGTGAAGTGAGCGACTTATTCGCACGCTATGAATGTATTGCACCACTCGGCGAAGTGTAGCCGCATGCAACGTGATCGACTGACTCGCGCAGCCGAGTCTGAGTGTAGTCGACAGCCGTGTATTAGCAGTACACGACTGTAAGAAAACAACAACAACGAAGAGGAAAAATACCAGAAACAAGAAAAAAAAAATCTACGCATTTCCCCGCATTCAATCATGACGAGTGGGCGAAGCACTGTTGTATTGAGTTCCGTTTTGCCTTCATTATCACCGTTTTGTGGTCCGTGAAATATATTCAATGCTTCTTCGATGGTATGTAAGCTGAAGTTGGCAAAGACGAGATCTATGCGCGTTTTTTTTTATAATTGGGTATATCCACAGGGGTGGGTGGGACAGCCACAGCACAGTGTGCACATAATGCTTTACAGATTTGTAGCTGGTACCTCGCTTATCAGCAGAACGGCATAGTGGCATATTGGCATAGTGGTCGCCACCCCACTTACCGAAAGTTACTATGGGCGTGGTATACCTTGCCTGTGCTGTGTCGTGATGGACATACGGTGAGTGTATAGTGGGTACTTTGCATGCACTGTGCCCGAACAGCGGACAAGCCTAGACCATAAGGTACTCCGCCCCTAAACCAAAATAAACTCGCCGACATCCCGATCCGCGGAGCTGTATCAGCAAAGCCGTATCAAACGCCACTCACGCAAAAAGTGACAGGCGGGGTGGGCTATTACTTGAGAGTAATGGTAGTGGCGGTGATTGCTTTGTGATAATTGCGACCGTTCTCAGCAAGATGAATTTCTTCCTTTCGTCGAGCGCTGTATTCATATACTGTACTTGTAGTGTCTTTCATTTTCGTGGTCTACCCACGACATTTTAGAATGAACTGAGCGAGTTGATAAGCGAGTCCCCCTTTGATATATGAAAGTGGGAAACACACGCGGCGAGAAGGAAAGACCGTTCGATGTCATCGAAGGCCTAGTGTGAAGTGCAAAGCAGCTGCCACCTAATCGCTGCCGAAAACGCGGGGAAGGGTGAGCTTATCATTCGCAGCTGTCTTATCACCCAGCATGCGGTTTCAAAGCTTACTTTTGTGGTTCCCTTTAGTGAAACAAATACTGAGCTCTGTATTGATGACTTATTGCAAAGATTGATTGATATGTGGGGTTTAACGTCCCAAAACCACCATATGATTACGAGAGACGCCGTAGTGGAGGGCTCCGGAAATTTAGACCACCTGGGGTTCTTTAACGTGCACCCAAATCTGAGCGCACGGGAATACAACATTTCCGCCTCCATCGGAAATGCAGCCGTCGCAGCCGGGATTCGAACCCGCGCCCTGCGGGTCAGCAGCCGAGTACCTTAGCCACTAGACCACCGCGCCGGGGTGACTTATTGCAAAGAAAGATGTGCCGTTTGGCTTCCATTGTTCAAGGGCCCTTACTCCACACGCAGGTAGTCTTGGTGTTTCAGGCGCGCACGAGTTAACAGCGAAAACGCGTTCATCGGCTCGTCTGTCCACCTCTCAGAATGCCCTTCCACCGCGTAATGCAAGGAGCGCGCTCATCTGATAGCTGAGAAGAACGGGAGCACGATCGTCTGTCGGTTAAGTGGCCTGGAGGGAGAAAAGAAAAACTGCAAAAAAAAGTGGCCGATTCCACAAACAGTGAGAATCGATTATATGCGAAGCACTAATGAGAAATGTTGATATGTCACTTTAAAATCAGCACAACGTTACGAGGTGGAGGTGGAGACCCGGGAATCGAGCCGCACTGTGTCTTTGGTGCCAGTTTTTTTTTTTCTTCTAATTTCGCGGGATGCGGTTACGGACGCCGCCGGCGGTGGCGGTGACGACAACTGCGCGTTAAGGTCCCTAGATGAAACAATCTAGGGACCTTACTGCGCGTGACATGAGCTGTTATCTCACAACAACTTTCGCTCTAAAAGTTGGTCAATTACGTCAGACATGGATCGTCGCCCCTAGCTGTCGGCCGGAATCCCTTGGGACAGGGCAGCAGCAAAGGGGTTGGCTGATAATGTCATGCTGAATGTTGGGTCCAGGCTGCGGAGCAGGGCCTACCAGGATTCTACAGTGTGGGAACCATCGTTTCGACTTCGACATGTCCACGCCTTGTGAACTAAGTTAGCCACCGCATCACAAAATAGACACTGGGATCGGAAAACTGCGGGGTGCCACATGCTGTAAAGTGCGTTGTTTCGAAAAAAACTCCAGTCTGTAACTTTCGCCGCATAACCTCGTTTTTCTTACATCGGCAAGTATAAAGGAGTGCGCTGTGTCAATGCTTCCTAAAAAATTATGCCTCGAACGTGAGCCCCGAACGTGCTGTTTTAACCTCTGATTTTACCCTCCCCCTCCGGTCCGCTACGAAGGCGAACGCCTCTGGCGGCCAGCCCCTGCAAACACAGCAATGCTCTCACAGTTGCCTCCGAGCAGCTGTGATGTCACGTGACAGAGCGGTACGGTATAATGTCACGTGATGGAGCAGTGCGGAGGCGAGCGTTCACACGCGGCGAACGGTCGCAACACGCGGCAGCAGGCATGGCCTCCGAGATTGCGCGCTGGCAGGAAGCTCCCTATCGAAAAAGAGAGCGGCGTTCCAGGCATACTTTTTCTAGGAGGTGTTGGCTGCGTCCAGGTGTCTTCCTTGTGTACTTCAATTTTTTCGCGCAACTCAGTTAAGATGAATTACCGACTCGCCCGCTGCGGTCCGTGCTTCCCAAGTATACCCAAAAATAGGGACAACTCTCTCAGCAAGAAAAACGAGGTTATGTGGTGAAAGTTACCGGAGCCTGGAATTTTGTGTCTTCTGACCACATGCAGGCGAAACCACTAGGGGGCTGAGGTGTACAGCTTCACCGTAAAGCTACGACAACAACAACAACAACAACAATAAGAACATCAATACTACTACTACTACTACTACTACTACTACTACTACTACTACTACTACTACTACTACTACTACTACTAGAAGAACAGCATCGATGGCCAGGAGGAGAAAATAGGTGAATGAGTAAAACTGCCAGCAGTTTAGGAGTCCTGCTTTTTGGGCGCGTCTATAGAAGGCGAGGGCTGAACGAGATACACAAAGGTGCAGCTACCGTCCTTCTGGTACTTGTCCTCTGCAGACAACTGTATACAAAATAAATAGGTGACCTTTTCGTAACGATTCCCGCTTTCTTTCTTTCTTTCTTTCTCTCTCTCTTTCTTTCTTTCTTTCTTTCTTTCTTTCTTTCTTTCTTTCTTGTCTTCCTTTCTTTTTCCTTTCTTTCTTTCTTTCTTTCTTCCTTTATTTCTTTCTTTCTGTCTTTCTTCTTTCTTTTATTTTCTTTCTTAATATACGTTACACAGGCGCCAAGCAGGAAGGAAACTCCCGTAGATTTACATTCAATTGCATGCGAGTGAAGTCGAAGTTAATTACGGAGTGTAACCCTCGACCGACGGCGTGGCTCGTAATCATATCGTAGCGGAGAAATGCGCAAACACCACGGATTCAAAGTAGTAATTTAGCCACATGCCACAACCCTTTTGTGCCACGTGTACCGGGGTGGGGGAGGCGTACCGAAAGCGTAGAACAATACGAGCACGGTGTCGATTTCACGAGGAACTCTCCAGGGAGATTATAATCACAACGGAAATGGAGCGGCAACTGATGTGGGACGCTGACGCCCCGCGCTTATCTGTGGAAAAAACGTATCGCCTTTTTTGTGTTCTTATCTACATTCCTTTCAAGGGGAACATTGAATGGAGGGGTTGCTACACTCTACTATAGGCATTGAAATCCACATGCAGGCATTTGGAGCCAGAGAATATATATGTCCTAGAAGGACATGAAAGTTAAATTATGGTCTGTGTGTATTGCCTAACTTCTTAAAATCTTTGAAGCAACGCTAGATAGAGAGCGCTTTCTTCTTCTTCTTCTTCTTCTTCTTCTTCTTCTTCTTCTTCTTCTTCTTCTTCTTCTTCTTCTTCTTCTTCTTCTTCTTCTTCTTCTTCTTCTTCTTCTTCTTCTTCTTCTTCTTCTTCTTCTTCTTCTTCTTCTTCTTCTTCTTCTTCTTCTTCTTCTTCTTCTTCTTCTTCTTCTTCTTCTTCTTCTTCTTCTTCTTCTTCTTCTTCTTCTTCTTCTTCTTCTTCTTCTTCTTCTTCTTCTTCTTCTTCTTCTTCTTCTTCTTCTTCTTCTTCTTCTTCTTCTTCTTCTTCTTCTTCTTCTTCTTCTTCTTCTTCTTCTTCTTCTTCTTCTTCTTCTTCTTCTTCTTCTTCTTAAAATCTTGCTGTTGTTGTTGTCGTCGTCATCGTCGTCGTCGTTGTTGTTGTTGTTAGTGCTTGTTGTTGTAGGTGCTTTTTTTTTAAGTGGGGCGAGGAATGATAAGACGAGAGTACGAAAGGATAGAAGGTTGGCTAGTTGGTAAGGATTCATCATAAAGGAAGGTAAGGTGTGCAAACACGTGCACAAGAGTTGAGAACAAGAGACAGAATAGACCGCGCTTGTGTTGTCCCGTTCACATCTGTTGTGTCCGTGTGCGCACGCCTCAGAATTCCTTTATGTTAGGACCAGAGTAAACAAGAAAACAATGCCTATAGACTTCATATCTGGTGGAAAGGGGGAAGCGACGCAAATGCTTAAAGGAGTGGGCGGGGCAGGTTTTGTGACTGAGGAAGCTCTTATCGACAATTTTTTTTTATTGCCCCGCCGCGGTGGTCTAGTGGCTAAGGTACTCGGCTGCTGACCCGCAGGGCGCGGGTTCGAATCCCGGCTGCGGCGGCTGCATTTCCGATGGAGGCGGAAATGTTGTAGGCCCGTGTGCTCAGATTTGGGTGCACGTTAAAGAACCCCAGGTGGTCTAAATTTCCGGAGCCCTCCACTACGGCGTCTCTCATAATCATATAGTAGTTTTGGGACGTTAAACCCCACTTATCAATCATCAATCAATCTTATCGACAAGGAGCTCGGACAAAACGATTAGACCGCTGGGCGAAGTGCTAGAATCACGTGAGGGTGGATCACTGTCTGGATCGATGGATTGCTGGCTGTTGCATTTGCCCGTGCCTAATTTTTTCGCCTTGAATAACTCGTCCATGCTCCCCTTCTTTTTTTTTCTAAATTCTTGCTACACTGTTTTTATTTCGGTTTTTACGATTTATCTCTCTCTCTCTCTCTCTTTGTGTGTGTGTGTGTGTGTGTGTGTGTGCGTGCGTGTGTGTGTGCGTGTGTGTGTGTGTGTGTACTTTGTTTAATAACATTGCATCGTTACAAAGCCAAGGAATTACTGATAAACATTTTCAGAAAGGAATGAATGAACGAATGAATGAATGAATAAAAATTACAAAGAATTGGCAAGGGACGAGAAGTTCTTTCACGTATTTCTCTTTGACCGGTAAATTCGAAATGTGGAATTGGTTTCTGGAAGCATCAAACAACCACGTTCTTTGAAAATCTAAGTACCTACGTTGCTGTTTTATTATAGGTGGAGTCTCGCCGAAAAACAAGAATTAGATAAAGAAAGAAAGAAATAAAGAAAGAGTGAAAGAAAGAAAGAAAGAAAGAAAAGGAAGAAAGAAAAGCAAGAAAGAAAAAAAGAAAGAAAGAAAGAAAGAAAGGAAGGAAGGAAGAAAGAAAGAAAGAAAGAAAGAAAGAAAGAAAGAAAGAAAGAAAGAAAGAAAGAAAGAAAGAAAGAAAGAAAGAAAGAAAGAAAGAAAGAAAGAAGGCGCCCCGAACAGTGAATGGAGTTCTTTACGTTTTCGTTTCTTGTGAAGAGAGAAATGCCAATTCTGAGCCTTCAAACAGACTTTAATTAGTGATCAGTTTAAGAAAATGGCACATTCTTTAGCAACTTTTGAGTATGCACGTATTAAAAGAAACGCGTAGTGAAGCTTTCGTCGAAGCCTATTATCAAAGAGGGATATATCCAACCACCGTGAAGCCTGAAAACGAACGTTCTATTGAAAAGTGATTAAGAATCAAAGATAATGATAATTACATTGGGAATGGCTTCAAAAGATCTTTGTGTGCTTACATATGTCATAATTGGTTCGGGTGTGGGTGTTACCTTTGTACGGTTCACTTCCTGTGCAAATCTGCAACGTAGAGAAAGTTGCATCACGGAAAGATAATGGTGGAAAGAGATAACAGATAGAGATCGAGAGCTGTATATGAACAAGACGCAAAATAATGAGCGCATTATTAATAAAAAAATGATGCCAAATTTGCTAACTTGCAATGGGAAAGGATTACATAGAGGGAGAAAACATGAAGATGAAAAGAATAAGGAGAGAGAGATGTAAAAAATATTAAACGGTCGGCAAATGATCGAGGTACGCAACATTTATTGTGGCTAAAAAACGGTAATATTTTGACACAACAGAGGCCATAGCTGGCATTGGCAACTGCGCAACATAGAGCAATAAAGACAGGAGAATATATATGTAAGAGATGGGTGACACGCCACAGCCTACTATAAATGTCTGAAAAACCCAATGTACTCAGGCTGACTGAGTGACTGAGTTGTACGCCAATGCACATAATATTGGTATGAACGACATCATCATCATCGCAGTAGCGTCATCGAGCTGCTCTCTCCAGCTGTTTCTTTTCGTGAACTGTCCTCAATCTCGCCGATGCTTGGAGGAAACATTTTAGCATACTTAATGTATCCGTACTTCATTGTTTCAAAGTGCCGCCTCACACCTCATTTCTAATATCTTATTGGCTGAATTATAGCTGTAGCACAGTTTTTACAGGTTATACCCAAATAAAAAGACGTTCGTCCCGAGTTTGATGCCCGGGACGAGGACGAATTTTTTTCTGCTGGGACTATTTCTTTCTGAGGAAGCCATATGAGTTACCCTTTGTACAGCTTCTTGATGCTCTTGAAAGAGCTCCAGTACGCCTGTTTTTCGCTGTCTCAGAAATTTTAACACGTAGTTTCCTTCCACGATGCATGGAGTATACCTAATGTACAGTAATGTACCGTTACGACTTAGGTCACAGTCAGTACGAAGTTAGGCTTAATGGAGACACGCTCTTTTGGTTTGCTTTTTAACGCGATAGCATTAAAGAGCTTGTGTCACAGAAAACCAGCCACCGGCGTCGACCCCGTTGGTTGTGAGCGAAAAATCGTCCGTGCGTCTGTGACCGAAAAATCAAGTTACCGAGATAGCCGCGGGAGGCCGCGACTTGTCCACGCGTGTGCGCGCAATCACACTGAAAAAGCCGCGCATTCGAAGAAAAAAAAGTGCTCAAGGTCACGAGGCACGGCAGTTTTTTTGCCCTGCCACCCCTCTCTGCTTAACTTCCAGCGCTTTCGTCTGGACGAGAGAAGAGATAATTCAATTGCAGCATGCGACAAATCTTTGTAACTCCACTCGCACTGAACGGATTCCTAAATTTTTTTTGTGGCGTTGAATTCGTGAGGCAATAAGCTCTTCTAGTAAATTCATCCCATGGTTACTTGAAAAAGTGTTTCAGGGCCCCTTCAACGCATTTTGTTTGACAGGTGTCACGACGAAAACAAGCCCATTCGGTGATAATAGTGTGCGCTGGTCCAATCTACTGTGTGCTTGTTTGTGTGTGTACGTGTGTATGTACCAAAACATGTTATAAGTATGCACTTAACGGTTGAAGGGTGCATTGGGGACCGGGTTCAGGTATCGCGTTCAACTCTTAAAAACGAAGCTTAGGGGTCCCCCAATTTTTTTTAATTTTTTCGCTTACGGCGATGCGCCTAGCGCAAGCATGATCTCGTCTTGCACAGTTAACATGAAGCCGAAATGATAATTTCAGAGCTTATTCTTTTTATTGGAACTTGCACTCGCGAGATATAGCTTGAGAAAACTGATGCGCTTTGTGACGTCTTATTTGAATTTTTTTTTGTCACTGCATACGTCGAAGTTGATTTCGAGTGCGAGTAATACCGAACAGGTTCTCCAATGAGACGTTTCATTTTTCCAGGTTTTCCTCTAGTTCATGCTTTGTTCCAGCCTCCCCGGTTAGCTTATGTACCCAAACGCCACCCACCTCCTCCCTAATAAAAATGAAAAGAAAAGTAGGACCACTTCCTGCAGCTTGCAAGACGACTACCTCACGATTGTGTCCTACACATGTTGCAAATTCTTGTGGTCACAAATGCACCACACGTGCGATCATTTGCAGTTCATGGAAACACATTTAAACTCACGATTCACTTGCGTGCACGCGACATTCTGCACGAATATGTGGCGTAGTCTACAATTTTTTTCAAACCTGCACGCCAGGGACGACAATGCCATACATGTTTTGGAAAACAAAGGTTCACCTGTGTAGAAACTTAGGTCAACCTCTCTGAGGCAGCTAATCCTCTATTATAGAGTTGACAGTTGATCCGGCGTGATTCTCAGTCTTTGGGCTTCACTACAAGGTGAGTGGCGAGGGATATGTCACCCGCAGCCCCTCTTAATCACCCATCGCTCTGATTGACCCCGTTGAATTGCCTACCGGAGGAGGAACAATAAACTAGTGACTATGCGCGCGAAATACCATGGAGCCGCTGCCCGTCTCTACTCCAATATATATTGTCATTTCGAAGATCGCTCTGCCAGTGCTAGAACATAATAGTCTTCGCCTCCTCTTTTCTCTCTGTCTCATAGATGCTTTAAATACGCGGTCACTAATGAAAGGTCACTGAGAATCGAAAACTAGCAGAAAACTTAAAATTTTTAAACTTATTGTTTCTTCGTAAAAATGTACGCTCTTGAAAAATTCATGTGCAGGACTCTGTCTCTAATCTCGAGTTCTACGTTAACGACACATTTATTACACCGCATTCCCGAAGCACACGTGTACCTATATTTAGGTACCCCTTGACAACACCAGGGAAGAAAAAAAATCAACCCGGAGTTCCTGCACTTCCGCGCCTCAGGGTCATATTGCGGTTTTGCCGTGTACAAATCTCAGAATGACCTCACGAAGTAGACTGTAGGCATGCGACTGCAGTGAAAAGGTGCGAGCATCGGTGTATTCGCAGCTCGTACGTTTTGTGTACTCACCAAAACACTATAGACGATACAGCGAAGAGGAATGGATGTGAGCTACTATACTGTTGAGGTGTCGCACCGTGATGCAGACAGTTACGGGACTCACTTTTCTCTTCCTTTCTCTCTTAGAACCACTTTTCGGATGGGGCCTTGCGTTTGTGGCAGTTGTTGTTGCAACCAATGTACATATATATGTATAAAGGAAAATACTGATTGAAACCGGCGTTCTGAACTTACGGAGTCCGTCACCGTCCGATGTCAGCCCGCGGAGTCCAGGACTGCTTACGGTACTACACCTACCACCAAAGATCGATCGACAAAAAAGAACGCCCCCCTCCCTTGATCACACGCATTTGCCGATATCTCCGCGCTATCTCGGAAACCGTATGTTTGCTCGGCGCTCGGATAACCTGGTTCCCGTGCACGCCGAACGTCCACACGCCCGAGCGGGGTCCGTGACGATAACATTGTTCAAGTACGTGAAGAAAAAAACGCCCGTGCAGTGTTCTTATCAGTTATCGCTCTATTCATTGTTTTTTTTTTTGTTCGTATGACCTCCCCATTTCAGTTTCTCGCTTAATGGGGGAAGGTGGGTTTCACTCGGAATATTCTTCGGGGGTTCTATTATGGACACTGTCTAATTCCGCCATATTGTCAAATTTTGTAATGGCCTCGATTCGAGCCAATCAGAGAGGTCGTAGCAGCTCACTTGGCCAATCGGCATCGATCGATGGTGGAAGCTGACAACATGGCGGAATTCGACAATGTCCAGAATTGCACTACAGGCCGGAATGACGTACAGTCACGGGTTAAAAGTAATAATAATATTTGGAGTTTAGCGTCCCAAAACCGCGGTAGGATTATGGGAGACGACGCGGTGAAGGACTCCCGAAATTTTTGACCATCTGGCGTTCCTCAATGAGCAATGAAATCACACACTACACGGGCCTCCGCCATTTCACCTTCATTTAAATGCGACTGCCACGGCCGGAATCGAACTCGCGACCTTTGGGTCAGCGGCTGAACACCGTAACCTTTTACATTACCACGGCGGACGCAGGTCAAATCTGAGAGAAATGACACCAGTTTTTAAGTGCGCCTTACTTTAGGGGCCCACGCTGTCGTATGATGTGGTCACTTGGTGTGACGCAAGTAAAAGCACTATTGAAAATTAAAAAAAAAATAGAGGAAGCAAGCGAGTAAAAGAATAAGCGAGAAAAAAAGTGAAAGTTTAGCTGTACCAAGCACCACACTCACGAAGATGCATGATTTATTTCTTTAAAATATAAATTACTTATTAGGTGACTATGCATCACTAGAGAACCCAAAAATTAAGGCTGCCTGATAAACTAGATTATCGAGGTAAACTTGGTGGTACTAACGGGTTTGTCGTGCTCCAAGGTTCAATTGGGTTCTGCGTCAGAAATACAAATGGGCGTAAATATGAGACATTGGGTGTCAGAATTAAAATGGTCAATCCTGGACAAACGAGGTTGAACAGCGTTGATCCTTAATCTAAGTCTATTTCTCATGATCGCTCCCGTTGTTTGAACTAAACCTAATTCAATGTAAGAGTCGTGCGAGCGAAAATTATATTAGTATATGTGTAAAGCAATCAGTATATCAATCGAGGCAATTATTTAGAAGCTGGTTCCATCACAGAGAATACACTCTGCTGCATCAGAAATGCTGCTTGGTGACGTGTGAGAGGGGAAGGACACGGGAAGATAATGTGGTCAGTGAAGAGAACATGTATACGCATCAACATCTAGAACAAAATTAAAAAAAGAAGGACGAGCACAGGACATGAAATCGAGTAATTATTGTGTTTTAAATTGTCCGATTCTTGGCCAATCCTTGGAGGCCGTGTGGGCCAACATTTCGGAGGATGTGTACAACTATACATCTACACCGACAAGTCCCATGGTCGAGCAACTGGTCATCACCTTGCACGTCAAGGCGGTGCACCAGTGCATATTTGTCTGTTGAGATTGTTAGACCTTGCGTGTGAAGAATATAGTGAGATGTTAGCGACGTTGCCCTCTGTATTCTTGCTAGAACCTGTAGGCGTGTTATTGCTGATGAACAGAGTTATATGCCATCAGCGTATATCGAAACACTGAACTGTTTCCGGGAGAGCTCCCGCCAGGCCGAGCAGAGCAAGGTTGAAAAGGAACGGGCTTAAAACACTACCTTGCGTGACGCCACAACACGTGTAGTGGTCAGAGGTTGTGCCATCTTTAGCATATACAAAAAAAAAGATATTCGTGTCAGGTAGCTTTGGATCAACCGAACATTCGCCCTCCTAGTTCAATTAACAGTAGTGTGTCTCATATAGCTTGATAGGAAACGTTATCATATGTACCTTTCACATTAAGAAAGAGGCGCAAGTTCCAGTCGTTCTCTGAATTTATGCTTCTCTACTGATGACACCAAATCGATGACGTTGTCAATCGATGAGCCTGTTCAAACTTATTTTTTCTCAGAAGGTGCACTATAGGTCAAAACGGACGTGCATATGGCTTGTTACACTAAGCGTATCTATTTGTCATCACCATCGTCTGGTGGCCGTGGAGGTATTTCTACTACTGTAGAAGCTAAAATCCTGTCTTGTAATTTTGGCGCAGCAGTCACTCAACGTTATCTCAGAAATATCGTTTACTTGCGCAAGAGTAAAACATAAGTTTTACGCGCGTATGAATACGTTGATTTAGTGGGAGTTGTAACATTGCTGAAGCATTCGTTGCGGTAACACGACAAGCGCGATCCTGTATTTCTACAACATGGTATCGAGGGAAAGTATGCGTGTAAGCTAAAAGTCAATGGAAGTTTTGTGGGTCGCAAGCAATCAGACTCGCTCACTGCATTTCGTGCCGACCGGTTGTGACCCCGTGATTCCCGACAACAGTGCAGCTCTGGCCGACTGGGCTCGCCCTACGCCATCTCCTGACGCCGACAAGAGCTCTTGCTGAGTGGTGCCCCGTCCTCGGACTCCTGCGACCGTGTCTATCTTTCCTATCTCCTCTTCCATCGTTTTCTGTCGTTCGCTGTCCCTGCGCCTCGCTCTCTCCTTCCCATCTCTCCACCTTTTAATCCTATCCTTTTATTTCCTTCTCTACCCCCATCCCTCGTGAGCTACTGTTGAAGTGTTCTCCCCCTGAGAAACAGTTATGGGGCTCGCTTTTCTCTTCTTTTCATTTAAAATCACGCACACAGGTCGCAAACGTTGGTTGCGGAGAACCAGCTTTCTTTTTTTTTCCCTTTTCGTATGCGCAAGACGCGACAGTGGCGCTTGACTGTGGTGAGAGAAAAAAAATTAAAAATAAAAGACATAATGGCCGTTTTTATTCACGCGTGCTACATTATTGATACTCTTTTTAATAAATATAAACGTAAATAAATATTAATGACGCATCAAAAGGGAACCCTTTTTCTGGAAATATGTTTACACCAGGACTTCCAGTCATGGATGGCTCGCCTATTTGGCTAATTTTATAGGCCGGCGGTGTCAGAAAGAAGCTGTCGGCACTTCTTGGCTGCATTCTTGTTGTCCTAGTTTTGATGAAATTGTCACTTTCTGGCGATGTCGCATCCTATGCCGTTCGAGTATATGTTGTTTATTCTTGCGGGTAATTTTTTTTTCCTTTTACCAGCCCACAAAATTCAATTCAGTGCTTCAATTAAACAAAAGACAAAGCATTTACATACTTTGCGGGGTTCTGGGCAAACTGTATCAAGGAGCTTGATTTTGGAGACAACTTGAATGGCTGAACGCGACTTTGTACCCCACTTGCGTATGGAAAGGGTATACGAAATGGCGCTCGGCAATAAAGGTGTGCCACACTATTTCGCATTTGAGATCGAATATCAACGAACTGCTGTCGTCATGTCAGCCTTTCTTCCACTGTAATTTATCTCTTCTACCCGCAGGCGAGCAAGTCTGCACTGGACAGCCTGCATTCCTTGCACATAGGCCTATGCAGAGATCAGTCACACGATCTCCCCAAAGTAACTTGCGAGATAAATAGCGCACTGTCCGGTACTTGTATCAGCGGGTGCGCGTGTGTTAACGAACGCCATACGTGTGATCCGAATTTCCATCGATAAAGAACCGCATACATCGGGACCACGTGTAGAAGTATTAGAGCTGAAGCTGCAGTACTAAACCAGCCACAGGACAACCGGATTGAAACATTCGCAATGCCAAGGCATCAGACGACACTTCTGTCCACGAATATATGGTCGCTAGACTAACACTACACTCCATAACGATGATAAAACTTGCTAAACTGGCCACCCTGGACTGGCATCATCACGTGACGTTCGAAAGGCAGCGCTGAGCAGGCGAACGAGGACATCGAGGCCCTCTACACACTACCCTCTACTCTGTTATCTTTCGCAGCGCTCCCTGAATTTAGGGCGCTCGTGATGTCATTAATCAACATATATGTACGTTAGCTGACTCGGGAAACACTTTTCGCTTAATGTTTTTTGTAGATTGAGCACATTATAAATTAATAGTTGGTCCATTGTAGTTCTCTGAATGTTATTTTGTTAACATGACGTCACTGTGCAGGAGCCAGTTCTGGGGGTTGGGGGATCGTGTCATGCACATCACGGCGCAGGAGACGCATGATGACGTGAAGGTGAAATAGTGAATGATGAGGTACTGTTTAAAAAATTCGGGTGGCTAGAAATCTGATCAACTGGTGTTTAACTGTTGCGTATAGGTGTAATTAATCATCCGCGCCGCCGCGGTGGTCTAGTGGCTAAGGTAGTCGGCTGCTGACCCGCAGGTCGTGGGTTCGAATCCCGGCTGCAGCGGCTGCATTTCTGATGGAGGCAGAAATGTTGTAGGCCCGTGTGCTCGGATTTGGGTGCACTTTAAAAAACCCCAGGTGGTCGAAATTCCCGGAGTCCTCCACTACGGCGTCTCTCGTAATCAAATGATGGTTTTGGGACGTTAAGCCCCACATATCAATTATCAATCAGGTGTAATTATTCAAACCAAAGCGCAAGACAGTAATTAGTCGTGGAAGTCGAGAACATAAAGGTGCGACGTAGCTAGTTCATAGGCGCTCATGAACGTGGGTTCTTGCACTGCGGCCCTGTTTTCCTGTCACTGAACGCTGACTCGGTTGCGAATAAATGTACATTGAAATTGAGAAACAGAAGCACGGGAATATACCGCAGAGAGCCCTGAGAGTAAAATAATTAATAATTATTTGTTGGGCTTTAATGTCCCAAAACCACCGTATGATAATGAGAGACGCCGTACTGGAGGGCTCCGGAAATTTCGGCCACCTGGGGTTCTTTAACGTGCACCCAAATCTGAGCACACGGGCCTCAAGCACTTTCGCTTCCATCAAAAATGTGGCCGGCGGGATTCGATCCCGCGACCTGCGGGTCAGCAGACGAGTACCATCATGGAAGGTCTAAAAGTAAAATCGACAGATAAAAAAAAAAAAAAAACTTTAATATCGATACTAGCGAGAATCATGGTGTCATGCACTGTACAAATAGTTTTCTATCTTCAATTAGCACTCCCCATAAAGTATTGGCGCCTTTTTCGCCTTTAATTTTCTCGTTTGCACACGAGGGAGTCTGCATGTACTCGTTCTTGCGCAATTTGCACTAGAGCGCCCGTAAGATCGTTTACTGCTTACATCGTCAATGCGCTTTCCCTAAAGTAGTATTTGCAATAAATAACTGTCCTGAATTGATATTTTGGTGTATGTGCAAGTAGCGTTAATCCAGAAATATCACAAGGGGGGGGGGTGGGGGTGCGGAGGGCATATATTTTTATGGACGGCATTTTGTTTATAAACCTAGACATTATCTGCGATCATTCCAAAAATAAAAGTTTGCTTTGAAATAAGAGAATACACGAACGAACATCATTTTCTAAAATAACACGATCAAATTCATACGACGATCAGATTCATACTTCTCAATGGCTGCCGCCAAATCGTCGACACAAATAAATAACGGCATATGATTGAGAATTTTTATCGAAATAAAAAAAAATAAACGAAGGAGTTGTTGCTACCGTTACTTCCCGAGGGCTACCCCTTTCCACTTTCGGCAATTCTGTGTTTACTTTGCATTTTGAAGCGCAGCCGGATTCGTGGCACGCCTAAAAAATGAACAATTTAATTAAATTGAACCCGCTGCATTTCATAAAGCTCATGGGCTACGTACCGTGCCTAAGAAAGCCAACCTTCACTTCTGTACTCACCTGCTCAGGAAGGGTTTCAGATTTTTGAGTTCATTCGAAAGATAAATGCACAAGGAGGGAGTATACTCGCGAGCATTCTCACCCCTGCCTCAACATGGAAGAAAAAAGGCAGCCCCCCCCCCGCTCCCACCCCGACGTTTTATGCTGGTGATACGCGTGGTAGCGAATACGAGGTGATGCAACTCGATCCGTGAACAGGCGAATACTTCGGGTGTGTGTACAAAAAAGAAAGAAAGAAAATCACCGCTGAATCTACAATACTACAATACAGAGAAAAGACAACCGAATTACAAAACGAATGGACAGCAATTCGCGCTGACGCACTTTGCAACCACCCTGCAGTCCACCAGGTTGTACAGCCGCCCAGGGGAAGTGGGCTTTGTATGCTGTGCTGTTTTAACAACTTATTTTAACGTGAACGCGCGAGCATCGACCGCAAAGTCTGTAAGCCGTAGGACTGTTTATCGCAGGCATACACATATTTTCGTTCATTTCGCCGTTGTGCTCCGTTAAAACGCTACTAATCGACTGCACAGTCGATGAGTAGCGTTGAGTCGACTGCACAGTCGATGCTCGCGCGTTCGAGTTAAAAAAAGAAAATGGGCGACTGTACATCAAGGAACGCTATCACAGTGTCAAAGTAAGTTGCACGTCCTTGACATGATATCACTTGCAAGCGATTGAGCATCATCATCTCACGTTTGAAGAAGGCGCGTCTAACTTATTTCGGCTATGCCCCGTCAGATGGAGCCACAAAACAAAACTGCTGCATTGATTGTTTTTGAAACATTCAGAAAATCACACTTGAATCAATTACTATTTTTGTATCTGCACTAAAGGATTTATTTCAAGTAAGCGCGTAACTATATTGCGTATGTTATGTTGAGTTGATATGGAAAACTTGCTTTGGTTCCTTAAAAATTATGGGACTTCTACCCTGGCCCCATTTTGGCCCATGGATTGGTGCTATATATTGTTGAACGCACGCATTATAAATGTACTTCCAAAGTACATATACTAAAATTGGAACGATACAGAGAAGATTAGCATGGCCCCTGCGCAAGGATGACACGCAAAATCGTGAAGCGTTCCACGTTTTTTTGTCATTTTACCAAATGAATAATTAGCGGTTGTGATTGCTCGTGGCTAAAAAAGGTGCACGCGCTGTTTTTGCTGTGATTGCTGTGAGTTGTTTTGCTGTTTTTGCTGTGAGCAGACGAGGGCAAGGTGTTAGAGTGGGGGAACTTCACGACAAGCGAGCGAGTTCCTTCAGGGGTGGGGGGACGTGTGAAAGTTCTGAGGGAGCCGCAGTGTAGAGGTAAACTCGCTTGCAGGGCAAGCTAGGGAATATTTTTCGAAGTGGGGGAGGGGGGATGGTGTTGAGAAAGGCTGTTAATCTGTAGAACGGCTATCGTTGGCAAGTGGTAGTCGATGTGAAGGTGTGTTAATACTTTCGTGTCGTCTGAAAAATTTCAGACATAAGAAAAAGTTTGGTGATGTCACAACCTTCTCGACTCCGTTGTAACCAGAGATCGAGCGGCCATGATTGTAGTCACGGCCTTTCACCTGCACAGTGCATCGCAACAGGATCTGTTGCAGTATGCACTATGCACGAGCACTATGTGCATACTGCAACAGATCCTGTTGCGTTGCACTGTGCAGGCGAAAGGCCGTGACTACAATCACGCAGCTCGATGTGCACTGTGCAGGTGAAAGGCCGTGACTACAATCACGGCCGTGATTGTGACTACAATTCATCAGTTTAATCGCGGGCGTGATTGTGACTGATTGTGACTGATGAATGACTGTAGCCGCGATTGTAATCACTATGCACGAGCACTATGCACAAGAAAATACAAAAAAAATGTGGAACGCTTCACGATTTTGCGTGTCATCCTTGCGCAGGGGCCATGCTAATCTTCTCTGTATCGTTCCAATTTTAGTATATGTACTTTGGAAGTACAACAACTACAAAGTCCTTCGAATACTAATAGCCATACTATGAGGAGACGCACTTGAACGGTGGGATGAGACGTAAGTTGGCAAAATACCAACGAATGCTGCCATAATAAACCCGCATTTTTTATTGAATGTGACCTACATCTTTACTTGCAATCAACCTCTAATGAAAAATCGACTTATCCGATCATAATAACCGTTCTGGTGCTTAAAGCTATTCGATTTCTAGCATTGCCAATGCAACTATAGCGCCCTCTCCTGGGTTGAACCTGCTTGAACCGCAACCAAAATAGACCGGGCAGTTTGAATTTTGAGTTTGTGCCGTTTTTGCCGTTTCACGTGAGTACCTATGTAGAACTATGTTGCTAGTAGCTGACTGCAAACGAACCGAAGTTTCACGAGCACCACTTTCGCATGTCTTTGAAGCGCGTTTGGGACAATTCTCTTCTGTCAGCTTGTGTGGATGATGTCTGCGGGTGCAACGCTCTACATTTCGAATTCTGGGTGGACTATGCGTTGCTTATGTTGTCTCAGCCTTCTTAACTGCGGCAACTACTTGCCTTACTGCATAGTGCTTGGTATCTGTTCTGCTGGCTCTGTCAGGTTGATTTGTGTTCTGAATGAGCTCACCATTCGTAACTCCTTTGAAGTCAGAGGCGTGTAGGTTGCTTTCTTTTTGCCGGGGAGAAAGTGAGTGTTGGTGTTCGACGGAAGCCCGAATTACGCGTTTGGGAAGGCGGAGAAAATAGACTCCTAATTGTTTTTGTTAAGATGTGCAAGGGCAATCACGCGTGGTTTACTTCAGTGGTCTAGATCATTGTGGCGAACAATGTGCAACTGTTGATTGGGGCTCGTGAAATATGCACGCTAGAAATAGATAGTCCCCCCCCCCCCCCCCTTGAAACCCACTATGCTATGGGCAAGATAAAATGTGTGTGTATGGTGGGGGAGGGGCAGAGGAGGCTAAAGCACAACCATGCAATCCAAAAATTTAGATGCCTCTGCCTGCTAGTAGCATAGATGATTTCAATACAAGGTAAGAATGAGCTACATCTGTGATCGACTGTCATAGCTATGGCATTCATATTGACTGGATGCAGTCATATATGATGCAGCTGTCCTGGTTTCTGAATGTACCACAACACATATGTTGATATAATGGGCAATTATCCGCTCCAATGAAGTCACCACTATCCATTGGCTGTTAATGCTCATGTTCATTAGATAGAGGTGTGCATAGTATTAGACAACTTGGCAGCATGCCGATAGGATGGCACCTTTTTGCAGAAGAATCGGTCGTACAATGGGGGCTGTGAGTTAACAGAAGACTAAATTTATTGTGTAACTGTGCGAAAAACGGGCAAAAACACAAAAAAGAGAGACAAAAACAGTTGCAGGTTTGTGAGCACCTGTGCCTATTTTTGCTTCCCTCTTTTGTTTTCCTGTTCGCATTTACGTACACCATGAACCAATACCGATGGCCCAACTTACCACTCTTCTCCGATTAAATAATGTTGAGCAATAGATGGCATGTTAAGTGTTTTTCATGCAGTGCTGTTTAATTGAAAGTCGCTTTTTTATGCGAAATAAACTTAATGTATTCTATGTGCTCAAATAAGCAATGGCGAGCTACCAGCTAGTCTAAGTGCAAGTGTCAAAATGCCCATGATTGAAAGTGAAGTTTTGGCTATTGCTCTGAATGAGCAGCACTGAATACTCTTTGTCAGTGACATTATATATAGACACAATTGAACATAAAATGTATACAGTGCACTTACCACAAACATACCGAATATTCATATGCACATATGCACACAGCACCTCCACCACGTACGAGATCTTGCTTGTGATGGCGTTTATTCGAGGCAAGATCTTGGAAAACGGACAGAGCCTGCATCCACACAATAACGATGATAATGACCTGTTGTGTCGATGAGGACAGAGAGGCAAACAGTTGACGGTGATTACGATCATGCTGAGATGAGGAAGAAGTAAATAACAAATGCCTGCAATATGTTCTATTGTAGTTACTGCTACACTTGAAGGATTTTTAAATAGTGGTTGACTAATAGCGTAAGTGTGTTGGTGATTGGTAATAACTGCTCACTGTAGCATTTATTGAACTGACACTTATAAAATGCCCTAGAAAGTTAAAAAAATGCAGTGTGAAAAAAAAAGAAAGGCCGACAGTGTCTCATTTTGGATGCAGACAAGCAAACGGCACGCTATCTGAAAAGCTGACAGTGGCAGTCTAAAACCTGACCAGTGGCAACCATACGTGCAAAAACTAGCAATAATCAGGCTGAGATGTTGTATAAAATCTTCTGTTATGCTTCTGTTTTGGTGTCAGTAACGTATGGAACCTAGACTACTAACAATTCATTTCGATGCATGCGATATACCAAGTGGTGCAAATGTTGTGCAAGTAGAGGCGCGAATGCATCCCGAAAGACAGCACGGTGGCTGTGGGCTGGCACCCGAGGTACGTGTCCTACCCCTGAAAAACCTCTCTATGATTACTGCCCCGTTTTGGTCTTCCTTTCGTGCGTCTTCTTTGTAATAGATGCTTTGCCAGTACTATCTGTATGTCGATTTCTATGCGAACCACCATGCCTCACAGTATGAACGAACAAATGAATTAATGAATGATCTAGGATACCCAGTACTTAAGCTACACAAAATACTAACCTATGAAGCCCCCACTGTCCAATTGACACTGAAATATAAAACTACAAGTCCTTATACCAACCTACCCAAGTCGTCAGCTTTGCTGCTCTGACTTGTAGGCGAATGGCCTGGCCAGCCACATCTTCAATTTCCATGTGTAGCTTTCTGGCCTCAGTGTCAGTTATCCCTTAAAGGGAATGTTTGTAACCTCTTATTCATTGTGGTTCTGGTTCAAGGAACAGCATCAACTAGCATCTCACTGTATGTTTTTCACGAGCCATTTACGGCAAAGACTGGCTAGCAGTGTTCGATTAGCATAGCATAAGTTTTTGTGTCGTACGAATTGCCAATCGTATTTTTTGTTGCGTGCTCCACTTATTTTCTACAGCCTAATGTCATAGCCTATCACTATCGTTGAGTGTTATTGTTTTCAGGGCTCATCGATCGCATACAGCAACCATACTACAAGTAATGCTGTCACCATGTAATGTGAAGATTAGCCAGATTACGCTACTGGCTCAGTACACACTGGATGGTTTGAAATTATTGATATGCATACTACTCTTCACAGACCATACCAGGTTCAAAATACAAAAGTGTAGTGACCTCCTGTTTCTTTTGTTTCTCGTGTACATCAACAGTTGTTTTGTAAAGATTTCAGGTTAATGAGAGACGAAATGTAGTAGGAGCTTTGGTAGCCACATTCTGCATTTTAATGCTCTATTACAAGCTGTGATGCATGCATTTTTATTATGTGAGTGCTCACATGAAAAAGTGAAAGGAAAAGGTTATGCCCAAACAATTAAGAGCAGCTAAGAATGTGTTTCATCGCTAAAGTACGAATAGCTTTTATCATGCATATTCAGATCACTGATGTAGTCAAAGGGGGCATTCAGTGCCCAACCCCCCTAAAATCTTTTATTTTATTTTGAATGGACATATATACTACCTGCCCCCTTTTTTTAACCCCCCCCCCCCCCAAAAAAAAGAAGATATTTCTAATGTGTTATTGATTCAGATCATGGCCCACTCTTTATTGATGTCTTTCAACTTTGTAGAGCATCAAATGAAAAAAAAAATTTTGCATGCTGATGTGACAGACCTATGGATTACCAGTAACTCACTACTCTGTAGTCCATACACAGTGATGCATCTATGGCCAAGCTGAAAACAATAGTTTCTGAAGTCATTTGATGTGTTTGTATGCATTATAGATGAAAAGAGATAACACTACGGTGAAGAGAAGAATGGATATAAATATGCACCAAAGCGATCATTTGCAAACATTGTGCTTGGGTCAGCTGATTAGTTGACCTCCATCCATTGCACTGACCCCATCATAATGCACTGGAAGGCTAATCGGTTGACCTATGACGTTATGGGAGTTCCATAAGTGTGTTTGTTTATGTGGATGTACACGTACAATTATTATGTATGCATGACTGTCATCTGCTGTGCTGCTTTTTCGTGCATCCCTGGAACCTGCTCATATTAGTGTAATTCACGATTGCTGAACAGCGCTGCAGCGGTACTAGTGTATTGTCGTATTCTGTCTACTTCGCACACATTCTTGATGGCTGCTCATTTCCTAATGTCAAAACGTTTGCTTGTGCAGTGGTAAATGTTGTGAGAAAGCAGATGCACGTGCAATAACCGCTGCATCCGTTGCAATCTTTGAGCCTGCCGGTAGGCTTGTACATGTGTGCAAAAGCCAAAGAAGGACAAAAAGCGGCATCGCTTAGCCACAGCAGTGAAGAAATGCTGCAATGTTGCACTGAACCTCTGAATTTTATATGCCAGTGTATGCTATCCACAAGCCAGAGCTCCCGTGGGTAAATTACTTTTATGTGGCTAAAACAAAATGAATACCACGATATAGGTTTGCACTAAAAGCTAGCCAATTTGGCACCATGACTTTGTAAAATTGGATCATTTGGACATGTTCTCAGGTCCTGGCCAGTGTATGCATTGTTTAGTGGCATTAAACTCTTATCATTCGGTCATATTTGACCGCGTCCCTTTTTATTTGGATGATCCTTAGAGTGCGCACAAATGTGCGGTGAAAAGAACCAAAACAGTGTTCGCAGACAGCCAAAGCGGGCTTTGAAAAAGGTGTGGTCGCTACCGACAATTGTGTTGTTGCTCCGTGATAAGATACAAGTTAAAAACACGTTTCAGATTAAAACATGGCGGTCCTGAGACACGCTCACATTGTGAAGAAAGTATCATATGATGATTTCACTGCTCTTATGCAAAATGACTTTTGGGTTTACATGTTTTATAAGAAAATGAAAGTACGTTGATGTAACATACCTTTATTTATTGTTTCCCCTTCACACTTTTGAGCATTTGCAAATGAGTCGATTCGGTGGGACTTTCCGGTCCCATGAAATCAAAATTATTGAGCTTTAGCTGTATTACGTCTAGTCTACTACATATCCATACAAAAACAGAGTGTGAGATCTGGAAATTGGTCACATGTACTGATTGTGCATTAAGCTTTGAATATAGATATCAAATACAAGCAGAACCAAATGACTGTCAACGTTCTTTCAGGTATGCAATGTTCGTTGTTGCTGTCTTACATCTTAAAGTCATTTCAAAGGCATTGAATAAAATACCTTATTCAATGTCTTTGCAACGACTTTAACATATCTATTAAAAAAAAATAAATGTGTATAAATGTATGATGCAACAAGGTGTTCCTTATAAACTAGGAATTCTGCCATGTTTACCTGTATATTTCAGCAAAGGTCTCCTCTTTTGCTGCCTGCAACCAAGAGTGACCTAAGAGGTGAAGCCCCAGTTGAAAGGCAAGGCAACTTGGTGCTCTTTGGTAGGCCTTCCATTGTGTAGTCAGTGGTAACCACTTTTGAGCCACAACCTTCCTGCGCCATTGCGGCCCTTTGCCTAAATTCTTTTATTTCTTGCCATCAGTGCTGGTGCTGTGCCTCTGCCTGTTTCTGTTGTAAATAATGCTGCCAAAATCTGTCAAGAAATCTGAAAATGTACTTGATCGCAGAGGCCGCTGTCACTGGAGGAGCTTTTAGATGCGAGACCAACATAAGCAGCTCAAGTACCAATGATGAGTACATTGACAAGCTTTCCTGAACAAAAAAAAAAAAAAAAAAAAAACTTGGAAGACACCTTTGTGTTCTCCTCACGCAGACTCATGCTGGCGTCATCATCAATGAACGTATGATCACTCGTGACAACATGTACGCATGATGCGATCTAAGAGATGTGTTCCTTTATGTTAATTGTGCATTCCAGTATCCTGGATAGCTTATCACATAGTATGATGGCCTTTTTTATTATAGTCAAACAGCGCAGCTAAGTAGCTTAGTTGGCCCTTTTTCTGTTACCATTCTTTTGCTTGTGCCATCATATGAATGTCTTTTATCACAAACCAACAACCTCAATCAAGAACCCTTTTCAGAGAGATATTTTTATTGGCTCATTGCATTGGCCAGGGGTGTTCTAGCATCCTTGTAATTTCACATTTTGAACTTATGGCTCATGACACAAGCTGAGAACAAATCTCAGGAACTCTTGGGACATCTTTATAATGCCTAGTTCTTCCAAGGGTGGTGCTCCTTTCACAGCCCATAGGAGCCAAGGAGAACAAGACTTGTTTGCTTCACACAGTAGTACCTCTAGCTGGAACCTCGTTAAAGTCTTGTTAAAATAAGGTTAGATAAGAAAGCAACACCCTCATTATCTTACTAATTTGTGAAGCACTGATCATTATGGGGAGAAAAATTTGCTGTTCTGCAAATTTAGATTGAGGAACCTCCAAAATTCTGTAGCAACACTGAGTAGACATCAAATATATGGAAGCTTAATAATAAAAATTTCTTTCAGCCTCCAAATTTGTTTGCATTAATTTAAAACTGAAGGAAGCTGTTGTGGTTGAGTATCAGGTGTTAGGGTGTACTTATTTACTAAGGGAATGATGCTTGTGGGATGCACTATCTCTGCCTGAATAGTTTTTCTGCAACAACACAACTGATCTGCATCGCAAGTTTTAAACACTTTAGCCACTCAAGTGGTTCTGGCCGTGACACACCCCCAGTGTGGGCTTGGTTAAAAAAATATCAGGTAAGCTTGAAAACAGAGAAATGGTGCATTGTAAGGCCAAAAAGAGAGAGAAAATAAAGAGAAACGCGGGGAGGTTAACTAGGGCTGAGCCTCGGTAGGCTACCCTGCACTAGGATGATGAGAAATATGGCTAGCAAGGGGATACAGTAGCCTTGAATGCTGCTGATAGCAGAAAGTCAGATGGTGGCAAGTGAGCAAAACCAGCGATCGAGTCAAGTTTTTGGCTATGGGAAAGGCAACACCAAGCGCCCCTCAACTTCACATGCTGCAGCGTACACAGAAACAGGACACACACAGAAAAAAAAAGAACTGCAAACCTCCAGCAACAGCACTTGTACCCATAATCGCATGCACGTGGCATGGTCATTCCATATGTGAGAGCAGCGCGTGCAGGGCAGCCATGCCCTCAGCAAAGAAGAGTGGGCGCGGCTGCTTTGCACTTTTCAAAACACGTACCAACACAACGAGACGTAAAAATACATGCTTTCAGGTAGATTGGAAACATGATGCAACCAGTAGGGCCATGCAAAACATGCCAGTTTTATACTTAAGCGCAGATTTTGAACCCATAAAGCAGTATGTACCGGCACGTCAGTGATGCTGCAGGGGGGAATGCCAGATTGTACCAATACAGCAGTGACAGCGATAAGAATAAGTGCAATGCAAGAAAGTATTGCAGTCAAAAGTTTTGTCCATGCCCACAAAGCTGGAATATCAATATTTACACCAGGCTTTTCTTGTTTGGAAAGACTGGTTACTATTCGAATCCATTTCATGAGTAACTTTTGCTAGCAGTGTTTACGACGGCTGTTATTTTTTATGCCGAAAAAACTAATTGTGTGGCAGGACACAAGTCGGGAGTTTGTCTGGGTAGTTCACCAGTAGCAACTGTAGCATGTCCATATTTTCACGTGTGATACCAAGTGCCGAGGGTTTCGCACAATGAAAGTGGAAACACTAGAGGTGTACTATCAACAGCAAATGTTTTCAGGATGTGCAGCGCGTGGTGGAGCGGCAGAAAACTGCATTGATGTGCCACCTACCACGACGTACATAATGGTGTTGAGGTTACCGGCTATGACTTCCGAGATTGGATCCAGCGGCAGCAGGTTGTCTAAACGCACCGTTACTAATCACCGAGGCTGCATACAGTAGCCTTGATACCACGTCGCGTCACAGTAGGTGGCGCAGCAATGTACTTTTCTATGGCTCAGCCACGCGCTGCACATCCTGCAAACTTTTGCTGTTGACCGTACTTAAAGGCTTGCAGAGTGTGGGCCTTAAATTTTGTGGCCAGGGCCGACTTGATGATGACTAGAGGCCCTAGTTTTCCGTCATGTGATATTACTTGATTCTGATTTGATCTTGAACATTTGCAAACCCACTACATTTCCCGCACTAAAAAAAAAAACAAAACATTTCAGCAATTTTTTATGGAACAACCGAATACGGAGGCCCCTACTTATTTGCTGCATAGTATTGTTGTAAATGGTTGCATTGCAACCAATACTTTATTATAATAACACTTATTAATGTCGGGTTTCATAAACATATTAAACTGACGTTTGCCTCTGCATGATGTAATATCAAATATTTACCATTTCTCTCATACGATTGTTGATATACGAAATGCTGCTGATCACATGCTACTGAATGTAGAAAGTGTCTTAGATTTACTTTTTTTTGTCACATAAATCATTATGCAGGGTTGCGTTGTAATTGTAACAATGCAGGTGAAATTGCTGATGACAGCTGGTTTCTGCAGTTTCTATGCAACTGCAAGAATGATTGTGGAACATAGTACTTTCTTCTATAGTAACCTTTTCCAATAAGAAAATGGTAAAGTAATTTCATTTTCGATTTTATTATCTGTACGATTGAAATACAGAAACACTGAAATAAGTACAACAGGCTGGCAGCCATAACATAGCAACTTTCATTCTGCTAGTATTATGTACAAAATTCATACTATATTATCAATACATAATATTCACCTTTTTACTACAAGCCAGACATACATATCGAGGCACATTATTTTTTCGCTCGTGCATCCTTCAATGCTTTACTTCGACAGTATCCAAGATTTACTGGTGCTTGCGCAGAGCCATAAACTGTTGACATGTAGCAAACACCAAGTTTACTTCGTGAAGGTAAATTCGAAGCCTTTAATATTAAATCTTTTTAAGCAATATACTAACTTTACAAAACAGTATAAATTAAACAAGTGTGATGTAATATTGCAGTTGCTATTGACAGTGTCAGCTATAAACCAGCCTTTTCAAGAAGAAAAGACCGAAGGTTAGCCGTAGTTGCGTAGGCATTTAAGAGTCTCAGCTCACATATTATCACCGACTAGCTCAGCTACGTGTGCATTTTGAGGCATAAAATTGTGCCTCATATCTGACCAAAGTTTCAAAAAATGCCGGCAACTGCTGTTAAGTAACCCCAAAGGCCCAGCAGTAATGTAAAAGAGAAAAACTAAAACAGTCCCCTTCTCAAGCTAAACTATCGTTGCACTCACTTCTCTGCATTTAGCGCACTGACAAACTCTTCCAGTTTCTCCTGTATGTGTCGCACTTTTTTCAGTTCTTCGGCAAGCTCCACCCGACGCCCCGTAAGGAGCTCCACTTTCTTTTCGCGGTCCTGCGAGAAGTCGTCCAGCACCTCCTTGACGCCCTTCTCCAGCCGACGGGCCTCGCGGTTCATCACCTGTTGCCTCAGCACGTTCGCCGTGGTATGCATCATGCGCTGCACCCGCCAGAACAGGACCACGTCGTGGCACTCGAGGTCAGAGTCCAGGCCCTGGTGGTAGAGGTAGTAACCCTTGCGGCATTCGTTGGCCTTGGCCAGAGATCGGCGCAGGAAGTGCAGGCGATACAGGGGCTCCCACGTGTCTCTAATGAACTTGTAATCGACGTCGACGTCGTGTGCCTGGACGTTCTTGCGAACGGTCGTCAGTTCCTCCTGCGTCAAAGCAGGCCCGTGCTTCTGGAGGAACTCGTGGTTCAATAGACGCTCCAGCTCGGCTTTGACCACTGCTCTCTGCCTCTGCTCTTCTGTGGGTGAAGCCCAGTACAGCCATTGTTCTTTAATTCCTGGACCGACCATGTCCTTGACTCGAGCTTCGGCTGACTGCAAGCGCTGCTGGAGTGTCGTCTCCAGAAACCGGACTGCCTGGTCCCACTGGTGCTTGTCGTGCACCACGCGGTCTTCCAGTGCGTTGAGCTGAATCATGCGTAGCATGTCAACAGCCTTGTCCTCCCAGACGTGCCGGTCAAGGACTTCCTTGACGACGGCCTCCTTGAGACGGTCGAAGAGTGTGTCATGGTCCTTTGCTGTTTTCCGTTTCTGTAGGAGCGCATTGAATTCATCCCGTAGCGTCTCCCAGCCCACGTCCACGGACTGCGAGGGCAGCAGCTGCTCGGCCCAGAGCTTGAGTCGGATGTCAACGGCTGTGTTAAAGTTGCCGGCATTTCCGGTCTGCGCAGCAGGCAGGAAGATGCTGTCGACAACATAACCACACATGCAGTCCCACAGGTTTCGCGACAACACTTCCTCCCAGTGCTTGGGACTCAGCTGGCTGAGGTTGACTACTTCGTCAAGCAGTTCCCCACGGGATCGCTCAAACAGCTCGTCGCGGTCAAGCTCCCGCATCCTAGGGAAACTGTTCTTCCACTCGGTCTCCAGGTTGAAACGTTGTGCCTTGAAGGCGTCAGCCTGCTGCTCAACAGACTCCCGCACCATCTTCCAGAAGCAGTCAGACACGGCGAAGCTCAAACTCTGTGTTGTGCACTGAGACATGTTTAGAATACCGTCTCGGCACAGCTTGGAGTTGCGGAAGAAAGCCTCTTCATAGGCTTTGATTGCTGTGATACTGTCTTCTGCACTGCCCTTGCCTGTTACAACGGCAAAGTACCCAAGCGCTTTCATGGGAAACAGTTTCCCATCAAGGATCTTGCGAATTCTGGTTGGGTTGGCCATGTTCTGCTCAGCCAGGTCTACCTTGGTAAGGACAAAGATGGTTCTTCGACCATTTGGATCCACTTGGCTGACAAGGTCGGTGACAATGCTTCTCTCAGCGTCTACAGAGCCATCCTGGATGCACAGGATGATAGCATTGGGGTTGCTCATGTAGAGGTTTGTCATCTCTCGTATGGCGTCCTTGGTGCCTTCTGCCATCTCTGTTGTCGCCGTGCTGATGATACCCGGAAGGTCTACCAGGACCATCCTCTGCAACCCGGGACCCTTGACGGTCATGGAGATGACGTCAGTGCTGATGGTCTTGCCGCCGCGGACGCTGTTCTTCATCCTCACTTCGACCTCCCTCCGGAGGTCTGACAGCTCGGTCTCCTTAGTTAGGTCAAACTCTCGCGAGCTGTCCTTAAACTTGGCAATGTGGTATGGCCCTTCGCTGAGCGTCACCTTGACCGGTGCTCTGGTCATCATCTCACCGGCGCCACGCGGAAATATTCGTGCCTGTGCCACCATTTCAAGAACACTCGTCTTGCCGGCGCTCTGGTCACCGACAACGACCACGCGAGGAAGGTGGTCCTGGACGTTGTAGCTGGAGTCATAGTCACTGAGCTCGTCTAGGACTTCCGAGTAGAGGTCAATGAGGGACTTCTTTATTTTGCGTCGACTCACTCCCTGCTCTGACTTGAGCATCACCTGGCGTCGTAGCTCCCGGTTTTCCTTTTCCAGACGCTCGATCTCCTTCTGGTACTTCATCTGCACCTGTAGTGGATAAATAAACTGTTTGTCATTGCCTACTTTAGAGACTTTCCTTAGAAGCTATGCTTAAAGGAGTACTGTCATGTTTCGAGGAATCACAAAAGGAACATTTTCCATTTCCTTAGCATGCCCTGCTAATGCTTTCCACACATCTTAACCCAATTGACAAGATATTTTCTGTGTTTGCTCCTATCTGTTCGCTGACAAAGATAAGCCAAGCAGTCTCATGTTTCCCCAGGTCGCAATGGATCCATTACGAAAGGAACAAAAAATTTAAGGGCTGATTTTCTTTTGTTAAATAAAATTTTAATTGGAAAGATATATTAGTCACATGAAGCACAGTTTCATCTGTCATAATTACTGTTGAAGTTCAAGTCACTTCAGCATTATCAATGTTTAGTGCAAATGCAACAGCCCCATGCTTCACGGGAGATTGAATGTATGCAGCATAATCACGCAATTATGAATACTGCCACCGTTACACTGCTCCATGTTTACGCAAATAATTAGCTGGCACGCCACACTAAATCATGTGCTCTCTCTTATCATACCACTGATATATATGAAATCTCCTCTGCTTTGTAGTAAAGCAATTATGCTCAAGTGTGAAACATCAGTCTTGGGTAATGGAACAACCAATATGTGCATTCTTGAAACGTAGGAGCCAATCTTAGGATGGATGAATGAAGGAACAAGCTAGTTAGAAATGTTTGCGACCTGGCGAGGATGGGTTACAGGGGAAAAAAGAAAGTACTATCAACAGTCACTTATTTCAGGCCATCAGAAACCAATGAGCAGCCAACACCACTTTTTCTTTAATGTTAATCCTTTAATTTTTTTCAATGTTATTTGTATGTAGTTTAAATTCCCGCCGATACGTTGTTGATGTTAATGTCATCATGTGGTTTTGTCAGTTGCTTATGATTTATAAATTTTTAAGTGTACTAACTTTGCTCCTGTACTAGCCAATCAAACAGTTATGTATGAGTACGGGAGTTCCCAATTCATTTTACATTACAGGGCCTCCTTCGCCTCTGTGTATTCTCACCTTGTGCTGTTAAAACGTAAAAACTGATTCATTGATTGATGAATCGATCGGTTGACGTCAATTCTCTCGCGCCATTCATTCAGTTCGCCAAACCACATTTCACACCATTCACCTGAATAAGCTCGTCTTGGAGTTTCTGCATGCGCTCACGCTCGTTCTGACGGCGCTCTTCCTCCTGCTGCTGCGACGAGAAGAGCGGCGCGACGGCCAAGGCGGTGGCGAAGTCGTCCAAGCCGTTGTGCGCGACGCTAGGCGAGCTCTCGAACTTGACGCTCTGAAGCCACTCACCGATGCTGGCGAGACCGCTAGCGGCCGCGTTAGCGCCGGTCCTGAACAACCCTTTCTCGGGTATGCCCAGCTTGTCTTTCATGTCGGCCAGGGATGCGCGAAACCTGTCCAAGCTGTCCCTATCGGGCAGCGAATCCTTGATCCACCCAAAGTCTGGGAGGTTGTCCTTAAACTCATCGTACTTCTTGGAGACGTGCGCCCCTCCGGCGACGGCCGAACCCAGCACGATGTATCGGACCTTCAGGACGCCGCGAAGAATCCTGGCCACTAGCGCGACGTTTCGGGCGCTCTGGAGGTTCGTGGTGGCGGCGTACAGTCTTAGACGGTGGTGTCTGGAGTGCGGACCGAGCGTGTGATATCGACGGCGGTGGCATGCTTTGAGGCGCGGCGAAGTGCTCCACTTTTGAAGGTTGTAGCCCAAGGCGCCGCGTACTAGCGACAGCGCTCGGTGCTGCGACATGATTGGCCGTCGGCGTCAGCTTGGGACGAATTTGTTTTTACTACTATTCGCTAAGCGCGTCTTTTCGAGTCTGGGGAATCGGTTTCACGCGAACAGTTTCAACTTTACTAGCCGGCGACGATAACTCGCCAGCGCTGCCTCCATGTTGAACTTGAGCCAGGCCTGGCAAATGACTTTTACTTTCGAATTTGTGTGCGTTGACTATAGGTGGCGAGCCATTCTAAACAGTATATATGTTTTTAAGATACTATAGGATTTTGTGCTTAAGACAAACGAAATCTTCATTTAAACAACAGTAGTGCGATTGTTATTCTAAGCGTTTGGTTGTTTCTTGTTCATTCTAAATAGTTAGACTTTTCAATAATAATTAATGTCTATTGCATGGTTTATAGGGTTATCGTATGAAACTCTATGCGCTTAATGACCCCAAATCTTGCCGGTCGTGACATATTAAGCATATTTAGTACTCATAAACTGAAATTCGTCCTTGGTAGTGAACAGCTCAAGGTAATAAGCAAATAAATAAATAAATACGTAAAGACTCTGCTCACGCTACACTTTTCACTAGAATGTCATGTATAAATGATATCCAATTCTCCAATTTACCTGAGATTGCTTTTCAAAGTTCAAATCCAAAAACTGTAGCCTTTGAGATTTGTAACCAAAATTTAAATTGAATTCTAGCCTTTGAGACTTGTAGCACAAACTCTGCAATAAACGTAGCCTAAAGCGTGTGGCTGACGAAGACTTATTTCTCAGCAATTTATTCAGTAATTTGTGTAATTTGGGATTAACTACTGGCTGCAATACGTACTCTGCGTTTGTAAAGCAGCATCTCGATACATAAAGCTTTGACCCATCACCAGCGCCATTATTAGTCCTGCCGGCGGAATCGATAGAAGGAAAGCTCTCCGCAAGTCGCAGCCTGATTAGTTCACCGGACGCTGGTGGCGACTTCTTCATGTGGCGTCTTCGTATGTAAGTGAAGAAAAACCCCTTTCGTACATCTTTGCTCCGCGCGATTGGGCTCTGACTGTTTGCCCGCCTTGCTTGGCCGTACCTGCTGCTATTATTGGTTGCCGGATCGAGTACCAAAGGGGCAGGGCGATCCGGCTACCCCTCTCCGATAGTCGACGATTCTCTAACCATCCGTGCGCTTCACCGTTAGGTTAACGGTCTCCGTTATTTTTTTATTTTTTTTAAGTCGCACCGCGTCTCCGTTTTTGGGTGCCTCCATCTGTGATGCAGCATCGCCCCATTTCTACCCACCCACTCGGGGGCAATGCGCATCTGCATACGTCGTTGCTTTCCCGGTGAAACCAAATAGTGCACGCTTTCGCTCTATGCGGGCCTAATGCGTGCGGTTTCATCTTGAAGGCGATGCGCAGACCAAACCGTTTGGAGGAGGGAGTCCGAAAGCGAGTACGGGAGCAGGGCTAAAGAATAAAAAAAGAAAAGAAGAGACTCATCTTTTCGCGTTCGCCGCATTTCAGCTACAGTGTGGTGTAGAGGACGCGCGGAAAAAGAAAGAAAAAAAAAAATCTCTCTGCTCTCGCTAGCGAGAGAAAGTGCGAACGAGTGAGAGAATGAGCGCTTTTTTGACACGACCGTGTCGTGTGATGATCGGAGAGCACGCGGAGGTAGTGTTTTGTTCTTTCTTGACACACTTGTCACGGCAGCCTACACGCCGATGTGCCGCAGTCTGTTAGACCCGCGCATGACTCGCGTGTATGTGTGCTCTCTCTGTGTGTGTGTACGCGTGTGTGTAATCCAGTGTTTGTAACTGTCATTGCATGCGGCGAGTAGAATCAATAAACGACGCCAGTGTGGGTGGCGGGTACGCTGGGAGCAAAAAGGGGGTGCGGGGGTGTTCCAGTAGTTCTGCTTTCCTTCGTTTTCCTCAGTTTTACCCCCACCCCCTCTTGTTTGTTCGTTACTTTGTCGCGAGAAATAGGTCTTTCTTTAGGGGGGGGGGGGGGGGGGGAGAAACGTGCATTTGTTGCTCGCAATGCTCTAGAAGTTTCTTGTGTATCCACATCACGTCAGCGCTACGGGCTCTCTCCCAATTGCAAAAAAGTGCAGGCTGTGGATCGGCGGCTGCGTTTAGTGAGCCGGAAATGATTTTTGTTTAACAGTTCTTTTGTCGTCTGCTGCTCTTAATTCCAGACGATCTTGATAAGCCTGATTCGTTGTCACTTCGAATTCAAGCTTGCTACCGTCAAATCGAAGCAGTGCCGAAATCATGCAGATGGTGTTTGCACGAAACTGTTCAACACGAAGTTCACCTTCGCAGGCCTTTTCCCTTACATTTTCTCTCAGCATGGAATGATTTTGCTCGGGACAAGCCCGTATAGCGCTTTGCGGGTTGTAACAAATCCTACCGCGGTTCCCATATAAATTAGTGTAAGTCTTTACATATCCACGGGGCAGTGTTCAAGTCGTCGCCTCCACAAGTTCTTGGGAATCTTCAACGTCGTTCGGTGCATTCTATCGCAAATCGTCGTTCCAAACGGTGCAGTCAAGTGTGTGTGGCGTGTTGAAATAATTTGTCCGCTTGAATTCAGCGCGAGAGACATCAAAGAGAACGGCCGTTTTTGCCTTTACTCCAGGAGGTAATAGGTTCTTGCCGAATGAAATTAATCATCCGTCTCGCGGGCAGGCCGGGTGGCCCCATCTGCCTCATTATACTTTCAAGTGCTATTAGTCGCGCCTGGCTGGATTCCTTCTTGTCGCGGGGGCGATCTTTCGTGCACCTCTGTTTGTGCGTCGTCTGCTTCGGTTTTGCAGACGGTGTACTGTTGCGACGTCTGCTTATTTCCTTTCAGAATGTTTTGTTTTTCAAACGGTGATGGTTCAGAAGTTCCAGAAGCTCTTGTAAAGACTTTGGGCACGTGAAGGTGGTCATGTATTGTACTCGATTTCGCGTTGAACTAGCACTATACACAGTTTTCAAGATTAGGGAACTAAATGTAATAAATTCAGAACAGACTCGTGTAGCTTTCGGTACATGCGAGGAGAACGTGGGATCGAAATTGAATGAAAACAACCCTGCGCAAAAGGAACACTTTCCCCCTTCGAGTCAAACCAGCAGTTAGTTGCCCCTCCCCAACTACTCCACTGCATCCCCCCTACCGCAAGCCGATAATAATTGTCATTCTTCAGCCAACTATAGCCGTCATTTAGCCAGTGCGTGGCAGCACTGGCCAGAATTTCCCAAGTGTAAGCCAACATATACGACAATACTAGCCAGCCCCGCCTCAGTGCTCTAGTGGCTAAGGTACTCGTCTACATTTTTGATGGAGGCGGAAATGCGGTAGGCCCGCGTGCTAAGATTTGGGTGACCGTTAGAGAAACCTAGGTGGTCAAAATTTCCGGAGCCCTACATCATGGCATCTCTCATAATCATAGGGTGGTTTTGGGGCGTTAAACCCCACATATCAATGAACAACACCAGCCCTATCCCTTTCTGGTAGTGAGCCAACAGCACAGTTTACTTCAACGTGCCAACACTGGCCAATGTTTGCAATAATAAGCCGACGTCAGCCACTTAACGCTATTCATTATAGTTCAGCTATGGTGTACTAATTAGTGTACAAGTTCATACGGCACTATAACTATTACCTTAACCGATACTGGTCGACATTTGGCCGAGATTTGGCTCAGAAACATCCCCTTTTTCCGTCAGCTATTCACCACTGAGACAGATTAGACAATAATGTTGTGTGTAGTAACGTCATTCAATCAATCACGTACTTAATACAGTGGGTCGTATTTCAATTGAGTTGTTGACAATGCATTCTTTTTATTTCGTGTATGTGCTTTATGTACTTTTTCTTATCACCACTCCTACATGGGCTGAAAATGGCCTGCAGTATGATAAAAAAAAAAAAAAATTAGCCAAAGCTACAGCCCCTTTACTTGCTCTCTGTACCAGCGCTATATCGCCGGCGTATGGTTGATTGTAACTAATGTCTGGCATCTTCCATTCCGTATTTTTTATTTGCACGTTTGGTTGTTACTTGCTTGTTAGGGTGGTTTTCTATACTTGTCCAAGGCCCATCCTGCAGTGTAACCTAGAAAGCACAGCAACATAACTTCCGGTTTCCGTCGAGTGCGTGATAGTCACGTGACCTCGAATGACGAATGACGTCATTCGGAGAACGGCACAGCACTGTCGACTCGGAGCCCCGTCCGACAGTAGTCATGCTGGGAGGATAGCCAGAACCGCCAAGCGTTTACCAGCCACCCTGTTCCCCCAGTCACACGGACCAACCGCTGACGTAGCAGCAGCACCAAAATGCCGATCGTTGCGTATGGAACGCCGCGCAGAAACCTTTCCCGTTGTTCACACTGTATTCATTCGTACGGTGCTGGTATGACGTCACAGGTGACGTTTATGCCCAGGCGATGGTGACCGGAAGTTACGTGGTGGCTTTAGGATATGAAAACCAACACCACCTATTTAGGTAATGTGAAAACACGTCCTCTTGCACGCACTACTGGGTGGTCTTCTGCTATGTTGTTCTTCATATACCTTTTATTCCCCGTACCCCATCCCTGTGTCGACTTGTCGAGGTGTCCTCATAAGGAAGAACAGTTACGGGTTTGGCAGTTTTCTTCTGATATAACCACTTGAGAGAGTGCTGGTAAATAAACGACTAGATAGATATGGCAAGGCTAGCCTACGCAGTAAGCAAGCACTAATGAACATTGGCCGCGAATAAGGCGAGATTAGGTATATCTTACCTTAGGGCATCACGTTTGACTGAGCAGCGATGTCAGAATTCCGTGAGGAATTTTACGAGTTCCTACCAAAAACGCCAGGCCTGCGCGGAACGCTCAGCACAGTTACAGCGAAAGCTGGAAGAGCGGCATTTCAGAGCCTTTTTCTAAACACCCTTTGGGTAACTGCTACGCGCACACTTGCCGGTACCTACTACGTTATAAATAATCATAATTTTTGTGTTGTAGGAAGGAAGGAAGTGCCTGGAAACTGTGGCACGCACCCACGCTTGGGGATTGGCCAAGAACCGGGTAGTTCTGACGAAATACTGTCATTTTTTTAGCCCACGGTTTTTAAACTATTGAAAAAAAGGACACAAACTAAATGAGAAATGGACAATTAGAAATAACGAATATAGAAAAGTAAGCAGATAGTTTCACCAACAACAAAACTTTGGTAGATCTCACGTACCTGGAAACCGACGTTATGCGAAGAATGCGGAGGGAAGGTGACCGTGTTGCAATTTGTTTTTATTGAGCGACACGTCGTGAAATGATGCTAAATATATGTATAAATATTGGACGCACAGGCATAGGTTGAAGAGTTCCAGATGTTTATATAACCATTTGTTTGCCTTTGCGCAACGATGCCAACTAAAACATGCTGTATTGGCAACAGCAGAAGCTGATATGAAGCGCTGATGCTCGCGAGGATGCTGGCCCTGGACACTGCTACATAAATCAATTTCAGCGCATGACAACTAACCACAATTGATGTTAACCCACCGTGATGGCTGTATCAAAGGAGTAGATATGTCATGTTTATAAGATTAAGTAGGTAGCACTGCTACCACTATTGACGTTTCGCGAAGATTAGCGTCTATTTGAAAAGTAGTTCCGAGAGGAGGCGTAGCTCTGCGGTAAAATGCCTCATTGCTACGCAGAATGCTTGGGTTCGATTCCAGCTGGGACCCTGACATTTATTCGTTGCATTCGTTGGGTCCGCCCCGCCGCGGTGGTCTAGTGGCTAAGGTACTCGGCTGCTGACCCGCAGGTCGCGGGTTCGATTCCCGGCTGCGGCGGCTGCATTTCTGATGGAGGCGGAAATGTTGTAGGCCCGTGTGCTCAGATTTGGGTGCACGTTTGAGAACCCCAGGTGGTCGAAATTTCCGGAGCCCTCCACTACGGCGTCTCTCATAATCATATGGTGGTTTTGGGACGTTAAACCGCACAAATCAATCAATTCGTTGGGTCAACGCTACCGATGTCGGGTGTATCTTATCGCTCGCGTGTTAAAATTTCCCATGTGTATTCTCGTCGTTCCTTGGTAGATACTAAGTATCAATCACCTGTGGCACATACGCGCATACCAGCGGCACATACCCGCCTGTGGGTATGTGGCACTGTCTGGCGGGAAGTGTTTGGCAGCTGACCAATAGTCCCTCGTATGCGAGGGACTATTGGTCAGCTGCCAGCTCGTACTAAGTTCACGTGCTACGTGACCCCACACAGACTCATAAAGTGTGTGCCACACTCGCCGCCATGGCTACAGATGGCGCTGACTGACACTCCCACGTTTAATTTCACATATAAACCCCATGAAGTGGCTGGGGGGGATAGCCGCCGTGATAGCTTAGTGGTAGAGCATCGAACGCGTTATTCGAAGGTCGTAGGTTCGTTTCCTGCCCATGGCAAGTTATCTTTTCACCCACTTTTCTTTCTTCAGATTTACCTTACAATTCGGTCTAATAACCTCCCCTATGCTTTCCTTGGCATTATTGTCTGTTAGATTTCATTAATATTGTGTCAAACACGGAAAAAACAAAAACAATCCCTTAAGTGTACACTTATTTCCCTCACCACACACACACACACACACACACACACACACACACACACACACACACACACACACACACACACACATATATATATATATATATATATATATATATATATATATATATATATATATATATATATATATATATCGTTTTTCTGCGAATATTATTGTATAATGGTAATCGGCGAGTGGTCCCAGTCTGCGTGAAAAGCAAGTGTCATATAATGTATGCTTTTTTTTTCTTCTACTTGTAACGCCATGTTTGCATTGCGAAGGAACACAGCAAAGAAGCCTTGTTGAAGCGGTTGATTTTCTTTCTGAAAGAAAAGGCATGGCCTTGTAAAAAAAAATAATATGCAAACGCAAAAAAATCATGAATTTCAGCGCATTTATTTATTTATTTATTGTAAACGCAGGAACTATGCGAAGGGGCTCGCGTTATTTCCGTCACGGGACACGAAGTCGTCGACGGCCAGAAGAAATCTTGGCCGCGACGACTGGTTTGTGTTGTGGCAGGTGGAATGCGAAAATATGTTGTCGCAAAAAAACAACAACAAAAAACAAAAAATACAAGGTCGTCAGGAAGGGCAGTACGGTTGGTGGAAGATCGGTTTCGAGAATCGCGACGGCTTTTAAAAATAGAAAAGCCCCGGCGCGGACGAACGACAGGTCGTTCGTGTGTGTGCGCGCGCCGATGATCGAATTTCGTCGGCGTCCGAGCTGCCTCCGCCGCCACCGTTGTGCACCCCGAATCTTCAAAAATGCGGGCGCTCGTCGCGATGAATGAGTCAAGAACGGCAACACAAGCAGCGCCCGGCCGAGCGCGAGATCTGCAGCCGTCGTGAGGTGCTGCGAGATGGGAAAGACAAAAACACCGCAGGAGGCGGCCTGCTTTTGTGGGCAGATATATGGAAGCTCGAAAACGGAAAGAAAGAAGGAAAGTAAGAAGAAAAAAAAGGGATAAATATAAAAGGGAAGGAAGGAAGGAAGGAAGGAAGGAAGGAAGGAAGGAAGGAAGGAAGAAAGAAAGGAAGAAAGGAAGAAAGGAAGAAAGAAAGAAAGGAAGGAAGGAAGGAAGGAAGGAAGAAAGAAAGAAAGGAAGGAAGAAAGGAAGAAAGGAAAGAAAATAAGAAAAAAGACGTCTGAATTTTATTGTCTCTGTCGTGTTTTTTTTTTCTGGCTCCACAGAGCCTGCTGTTTACCTTTACTTTCAATTGCTACGTTCACGGACGCTTTCTTATTTTTGTTATATATTTGTTTGTTTGATTCCGGCTACTTTACATCTTCTCCCAATGCACAGAGAGCCGTCGTTTTTTTTAACGCCAGCGTCCTAGTAGTGGAAATGCTCTGCCGAAGCTCGACGTCGTGGGTTCGAGTCCCAGCGGCGGCATTTCGCACGAGGGCAGTAACAGCCCGCGTGTAGCTGTGCAGACTTTGGACGCACTTGAAACTCATGTCGTCGAAGTTGACCCAAAGCCCCCTTTTCCCCCTTCCCCCACTATGGTGTGCCTCATGATTGTGCTGTTTTTAGTGTCTAAAGATCAGCAAATCTTTATTTTATTATTAGCAATCTAGTGACCATGCAATAGCACGAAGACCTTTTTTTTTCCCTTTTGAGCGGAGGACGAAGACTAGGAAGCAGGAAGAAGGGATTGATTTCGCTGATATGTGAAACATTCCGTGTTCGCGAACATTTATGTAAGCACAGGTGTTTCTGTGTGATAATAATGAATAATTAAAAAAATGGGCTGCGTATCTGCGCACTTTGATGCAAATGTCGAAAGGTGATAGTTCTGCCGGCCGTACTACATGAGTCCTGATATCATCCGCAGTAGAGTTACTGTACCTAAAGGTATCATCATCATCATCATCATCATCATCATCAGCCTGACTACGTCCACTGCAGGACAAAGGCCTCTCCCATGTTCCGCCAGTTAACCCGGTCCTGTGCTTGCTGCTGCCAATTTATACCCGCAAACTTCTTAATCTCATCTGCCCACCTAATCTTCTGTCTCCCCCTAACCCGCTTCCCTTCTCTGGGAATCCAGTCAGTTACCCTTAATGACCAGCGGTTATCGTGTCTACGCGCTACATGCCCTGCCCATGTCCATTTCTTCTTCTTGATTTCAGCTATGATATCCTTAACCCCCGTTTGTTCCCTAATCCACTCTGCTCTCTTCTTGTCTCTTAAGGTTACACCTACCATTTTTCTTTCCATTGCTCGCTGCGTCGTCCTCAATTTAAGCTGAACCATCTTTTAAGTCTCCAGGTTTTTGTTCCGTAGCTAAGTACCGGCAGGATACAGCTGTTATATACCTTCCTCTTGAGGGATAGTGGCAATATCTACCTGTCATAATTTGAGAGTGCTTGCCGAATGTGCTCCACCCCATTCTTATTCTTCTAGTTACTTCAATCTCGTGGTTTGGCTCTGCGGTTATTACCTGCCCTAAGTAGACATAGTCTTTTACAACTTCAAGTGCACTATTACCTATCTCGAAGCGCTGCTTCGAGATAGGTAATAGTGCACTCGAAGGTATCATACAGGTGTCATACTTGAAAGGTATCATACAGTAACTCTAATGCATCCCGGCTGCGGCGGCTGCATTTCCGATGGAGGCGGAAATGTTGTAGGCCCGTGTGCTCAGATTTGGGTGCACGTTAAAGAACCCCAGGTGGTCGAAATTTCCGGAGCCCTCCACTACGGCGTCTCTCATAATCATATGGTGGTTTTGGTACGTTAAACCCCACATATCAATCAGTAACTCTAATGCGTGGGAGATATGGACGCCATCTGGCAATGACGTCAGGAAATATGAGCTCGTGCAGAACCCCGGACCACTGCCAGGTGGCAGGAGCATGCATATCGTTCTAGAGTTACTTCTAGAGTTCTAGAGTTACTTCTAGAGTTCTAGTGCTACCTTTAGTTAGCATATACAGTAACTCTATATCGTTCGGCAGAGGGCTTTTTCGGGCACAGAGTGGTGATTTCAACGCAGCCTAAGAAACACTAGGGTCTTGAGAACTACGTATCTACGTATTTTCTAGCAAAGAAACACACAACCTAATACTTACGTGTTGATGATGCTCCTCAGGTATCCGTAGTATTTAATTTTGATCAGCTACGTTCACAAGTGTGAACGCAGCCACCTGTTCAAGATGGCCGCGCATTGAGTAAGTGCTTAAACTTTGGCTGGGTGGCTCACATCGTGTGACAGACAGACAGAGACAATCCTTTTAAAAAATGGCACCGAAGCCTTTATGCACTCACGCAAGACGACTGGAAATTGAAAGCCAACCACTTTTCCCTCTCAGTCGATTGGATTGATCCTAGTCCCGCCACCCTCCGAAATCTTTCTGAACCTTACGTGGTTTAGCATTGCCTCCAAGATCGAAAGCACCTCGCATGGTTTTGCATGGCCTCCGTGATAGGGCCCACATTTGACAGAGCTATACGATCTGTGACGACGTCATCATGCGGGAACACGTCTCGGGACGTCGTAACGATAATGGCGTCACTAGTTTCAGTGATCTCTGACGTCTGACGACGTCATATGGTGACGTTATCACGTGTTGTCGATTTTTAAAATATTTTATTGCGTCACTTGTGCTAGTGTCGCCGACACGGGACGCCGGTCATTTTTCGTGTTTGATGAGATATCCGAGGGTTTGGCCTTACTAATTAGCAGGTTTAGGCATTAATTAGGCATACAAGGCCAATGCTTTAATTAAGGTCTTGGCCTCAATCATGGCCAAGGCCTTAAGGCTTTGGCCTTCATTGTTGTCTGGGGTTTTACGGGACAGAGCCGCGGGACACGAGCTCCGAAAATTTTGATCGCGTGGCGTTTTTTGACGTGCACTGGCATGGCAGAGTATACACGGGCGCCTAGCGTTTCCTCGCCTCCATTGAAATGCGACCGCCGTGGCCGGCATTGAACCCGCGACCATTCGAGCAGCGTAACCATTGCATGTACACCACCGCGGCGGTCTGGATTTTGTGCTTGCGTTGCGAGGGTTTTAGAAGTGCTACAGACGGCGTAAGACGTCACCGTTAAGAACATACCAGGTGACCAGTTGCCGCCAAATTTGCAGATCGCCGTCTATTAAACTAGTCAATTAACTGAATGACGGATTGACCGACAATACCGAATGACTAACATAGCCGGTCAACTAACAAAGTAACTATGCTGAATGACATAGCTAAATAATTGACTGGCTAACCGACTAACCCATAGCGACGATTTCGCTATTGCATATGTGTGGTTCTCCGATAACCAGTCTAACCGAACGCTGTAACTAATCTACGGACGACAAACTAAAGCTCCCGAATCGATTGAAGGACGCCGCGCTGCAGCGCACATATACAGTCGTTCAGACGTAAAACTGCGCGACTGCTATAGCGAGCTAAACGCTTTTTGTTTGTTTGCCTTTTTAACTTGTTCCCGAACAATTCTCTGCGGACCACGGTTGTTTGCAACGTCTGAAACGTTTGTCACACCGGCTTGACTAACCAATTCTTCTGCGCTGTCTTTGCGCAGCGAGTTCACGACATCTGTTGGATATAGCACCGAGTTTTTCTGCCCCTTATATATATATATATATATATATATATATATATATATATATATATATATATATATATATATATATATATATATATATATATATATATATATATCAGATGATTTGATTGAAACCTGCAATGCCGAGAGAAATAGGCGAAACTGGACAACAACGAAAGGTTACGATTTCAATTTGCTTCCACTTATTTTTTATTTATTTGTTTTTTGTTTACAGCGAACATATACTCGGCACGGTTCTGTCAGATCGCTTCTGAAGACTAGAATGCGCGAAGGCGAACAACAATTTTTAGCTAACCGTTTAACTCGGAACAGTCTAACGTTTCTTGCATGGAAAGAAAAGAAAAGGAAGTGCACACGACGTAAAACTTAACGCAAAAGCGTATTTCGCCGCGACATGGTGGAATGACGTCAAGGATATTGACTCGAAGACGACACTATTTGCATGACAAAACGAACGCCGCGTCGTTTATTGTACTTTCGAAACAATGGCCGTTTCCTGTGTACCACATGATTTTCGATGAAGTGTAAATTGAAAGACGCACTAAAGTGAAACAATAATGACTTTGTGCACGTTGGCTAACTGAACTCTTAGAACTCTAATGTCACTTGTTTCATTATAGCGGGTCCATGATTAACGGAGAAGGTCGAGGTTGAAATTTCGTTTTTAAATTTCGCGCCGAAATCTCCGCGTGTGACGTCAACATTTTTTTAAAGATGCATTTCGTATTTTGTCGGGATTGGCTGGACGAAATTTTCTTCAGCTTCGCACGCTAGCTCATTGGCAGCCACAGAAGGCTATTCACTTCATCTTTCATCGATTGGAAGCTACGCAGGACCGAGTAGATACCTTCGAAATTTCTTACGTCACGGTGTTCGTTGCGGAAATTTCGAGGCGGCGTCTCTGTCAGCATTTTCTCTTCGCGGGTTTATCACTTGATAAGTATCCGCTCGTGGTATGTGAGCGGTGTTTTTAGCGGTTGTGACATTGTACTTTACTGATATACGCGAGGAATCGTTTTGCTCGTTAGTGTCAATTTAAGGGCTCGTTTTGTCAGACAGCATGATAATGCGAACTAACAGACAATCATGCGAAAGAAAGAACGGATGACATTATCAGTTGTAATTATAACGTGGATGTGAAAAATAAAAGTGGACGAAAAGGTAACTTGCCGTGGGCAGGGACCGAATCTGCATTCGATCTTCGAAATGACTACGAATGACGCGTCCGATGTTCTACCTATACTGAGAAACGGCGGCGGTCACATCCCTCGGTCCACTGTATAGGCTTTGTTAGGTGCTTCGAATTCACTGCCACCTCGGTAGCAATGCAATGCATTCGCGGTTTAGTCGATGTTTGTGGTGTATTCTGACGCTATATATATATATATATATATATATATATATATATACATATATATATACATATATATATATATATATATATATATATATATATATATATATATATATATATATATATATATATATATATATATATATATATATATATATATATATATATATATATATATGGGATATGGAACAACGGGAGCGTTGTCAACAAGGATAAATATATTTATTTCCCAACAGTTTCGGGAGGGGTCCTCCCTTCATCAGGGGAGGAGTTATACTCCCTTGATCCACTGATCAGGGAGGACCCCTCCCGAAACTGTTGGGAAATAAATATATTTATCCTTGTTGACAACGCTCCCGTTGTGCCATATCCCATATATATATATATATATATATATATATATATATATATATATATATATATATATATATCGGTGATCGGTTTCTTTTTTAGAAATATCTTTTGAATACATCCTGCAGCCCTGTAATTTTGCGGGGAAGAATGGTGGTTTCTTTTCCGGCCCTCTGCGGATAACGGAAAACCGATCTGCATAGTTCGTGGAATGCCTTTTGTTCCGCAGTTGAACGCACGCGACCGCCAAAAAAAAAAAACGCAAAATTTAGTAAAATTATGCCTTCGCGTTTTTGACTAGTAATTCACTTTTCATTCTACTCCAAGATGAATTGTAAGTGTGGTTGTGAAAGATTCCAGAATGCATTGTGAACGACTTTTGGTGTTGCTTAATCAACTTGAAACACTGACATGCTCAAAAAACAAAAAAAGTAACTGACGAAATGCAATAAAGCTATGTCGTGAGGCTTCATAGAAACGAAGATAAGCAAGGTACGAAAAGCCGAGAGTGCGAACGGATTGAACAGTTCGATCTGTTTGGGCAGTGACTATCATTATCGTAAAATGTCGAGCTAGCCCCCCCCCCCCCCCCCCTACCAAACAATAGAAGGTGATTCGACAGGGTTTAGGGGGCGCCTTGCTCAGTCGCGGATGAAAATTCAGGATGGCGGCGTAAGATCCCCTGAGAGTGAAAAAGACCATAATCTTCTTGCAGCAGGCGTTGCGTGAGATATGGATGCCATCTGGCAGTAATGTCGGGAAACGAAAGCTTGTGTAGAAGACAGAGACATTGGTAGGTGGCAGCACCGTATCGTCTTATAGCGAAGCGTAGGAAACACTCGCTTTCTTGTGCACATAGTGTCGCATTGTCAACGCAGCGTAACGAACAATAGGGTATTTAGAATTACGTGTCTATGCACTCTCTCAGCTGGCATGACCCCGTAACCCGCACTCACTCAGTAATCCATTTTTCACCTGCATTAATTAATTATTTAATGAATTCACTTATTCATTCTTCTATCGCTGACTCACTCTCTCACTTATCATATGTAGTCACCCACGAATTCATTCACTTAGTGAGTCAGTCAGCCTAAGTTATCATCTGCGGTCACCAGCCTATTCATTCACTTATTCATTTTCTCATCACTCGGTGACTGACTGGCTCACTAAATCCTGCATTCATTCATTCGCTTATGAGCTGCGCTTACTAATTCATACAATAGCTCCACTCACTCAGTCACTCACTCTCTGATAAACGAACAAAGAAGCAAACAATGTTGAGGGTTCCGTTTTCAGTATCACTACTCTGGGACCTTCATCTGTATACAAGTAATATATGTAATAATATTCATATAACCAGTAAATTGAAAGTGAAAAGAAATGCACGATAAAAACTGAAACGCCATGCACTTATGTCCTGACACCACCCCCCTTTTTTTTTCTCTCTGGCGCAATTCGCGGCAACTCGTATCGTACATACATTCCCAGCATTATATAGGCACCTTTTTACCAGCTTCGCAATACGGCAAGCGTTTCCATTCCTCGCTCGTTTTGCATCGGTCCAAACCGATGATGTATGCAGCACGGACCGGGCGCGGTTGTTTTGCTTCCGCCTAACACGTTTCAACACACACTCCTCAGGGCTGCGCTAAATCGTGTGTTTAGGCAGGGTGTGCGTGTGTTTATACGCTGTACGCGCGTGGTGTGCTTGTGCACGGCACCCAACCATTTCGTGTGCGCGCGTGAATGGTGTGTCTGTACGGACCCTCGTGTATAAGCGAGTACTTTGTTTAGTTGATGTGTACAGGCGCGCGTGCAGTGCTGGCACGCCGTCCATGCATCGTCATTCGAGCGAGCGTAATTTGCCGCCCATTAATTCCCGTGCCGAATCATCGACTGGCCGACGAAGCGTGCGTATATAGTCTTCGTCGTTGCTTTCCGTTTATCTTCGCAATTTCTTGTTTATTTGACTTTCTAGCTTCGCCCTGGACATCTCGATGAATATGCATTAACGTTCTCGCTTAATCCGCTTCCCGCGCTTTGCCGCGGATTCGTACGTTTGTTTTTATTGAAAGGTATACCGTTAAATCGTCTAGCGCAACATGATTTTGTTGCTGCTCGTTCGCACCTGTAAAGTCGTTTTTTCGTTTAGCATCTTGATCTTATGTGAAAACTGGCTTCCTTTTTTTAAAAATAACGTGTATATACAACATATAGCCACTGCAGTATATGCATGTTTCTGATTGATTGAGTGAGATAGACGTAGTAAATATCAGATCAGTGACAGACGCA